>NC_137790.1:96153410-96423410 GCF_963383645.1 Muscardinus avellanarius | reverse complement strand
CAAAATATAGTAGAAAGTGTAAAAAAGGATTATGGCTAGTAAAAAAATGTTCTTCCAGGTAAGAAATGAAAACTGTAAGGACTGGTTAGAGAACAAAGAAGATACTACTAATGTTTCAACCAAATATAAGCTTTTAAGTGTCCAGAAAAACTCATTTCTACTTTTCTAAACTATTTCAATCTCCTGGACATTTTTCATGCCTCTATTAAATTCCATGTGATTCCCCAGTATAGGTCTAAGTACTAAAAATGAATGCAAATATGAGATGGATAAAAACTTTCTTTTTTTAAATCTAATAACATAAATCCAACATCCTCAAAACCATTCAGGAATACTTTACACATTATTGTTTTGACCCTGAATCTAAATGTCTCTGCATAAAAGAATGATATATGCAATCCATGTGGGCTGGACTGGTCTGGAAAGGCTTTGGGAACAATAATGAGAAGTAAGAAAGTATGAAACATAGGACTTAGATGGGTTTTTATTAGTGATAAGTATAATTTATGTAAAAGGTGAGAAAGAAATTTCAACTTTATCAAGTAGAAAAGAAATTAAAACCAAAATCCTAGGGATAGGCATGATTTCCTATAGTAGGATAACATTTTATATAAGTTATTTACAAAGTGAGAAATAAGATCACAAACACAGGCCCTAAATAAAGGCTGTAGCTGTGCACCAAGAAGAGTTTGAGCTTATAAAGGTACCTGTAACCTCATGCTGAGTAGAAAGAATAACACACTGGAAGTAGTAGTTCAAAAAAACTCATTCTCTATCTGAAGAAAAAGAGAGCCCCTTCTCAGTGGCCCCAATATCCCACACAGGTGAAGGGTGAATATCTTAAGGGATGGGTCAAGGTGTCTCCACATGTCGGATGTTGGTCTCTGTAGCTCCTGAGTCCATCCTGGCTGAAGCAGGTTAGGGGCTTTTGCAGATGGAGCAACTGTATCCTTTGCCCAATGAATCTGAAATATTTTCCTTCACATTCTCAGTACTCTAACATTGCGACTTCTAATTCCCCACCCTCAAACTTCCAAAAATATGTACATGCTGATTGGTATCTGTGATGACCCTTGGCTCATAGGGAACCCTCCACATTTAGGGTGCCAAATAGATATGATGCCTAAAGATTTTGTTTTACCTTTTTATTCCCCATCTGAGATGAGATGATATTTACCTGACAGGCTATTTTCTTAGACAAGGCCCTTCAGCTACATATTCTGTCACTTGAGTGAAAACTGTTTTTGTGTTCTGATCACCTGAAAGTTCTCTCAATTTGGTGGCTAATGCCTGTCATTTACCTGTGCTAAGACTATAAACCATATATCCTCTGAAATAATCTTAGCCCACTTGCCCGTATATCCACTATAAATATCATGTGAACAATCAGGCATAGAACAAAAGATCCATGTTACATGGAAAGTCATTTGTCTTCTTATTAGCCTGATAAACATCTACCTTCAACATCTGAGCTTAAAAAGCTTCAATCAAAACAACACTGAGATTGCATCCAACTATAGTTAGAATGGCAATCATTAAGAATATAAATAATAATAAATGATGGCAAGGATGTGAGAAATTAGGAATTATTGTATACTGTTAGTGAGATTGTAAATTAGTACAACCACTATGGGAATCTGTTTGTAAATTTCTCAGAAGCCTGGAAATAAAGCTGTATGTGGTGGTGCATACTTGTAGTTCTAGTATTTGGGAGGACAAGACAGGAGGATCACGGGTTTGAGTTAGCCTCAGCAATTGAGTGAGGCTCTGATCAACATAGTGAGACCCTGTTTAAAAATATGAAATAAAGGCGAATGACCTGGGCCCCTCTCGAGAAGGCCCAGAGTCGGGCTGGGGTTGGGCAGCCTGGCCAGCTACCTGGAAGGCCCGGTGTGAGGCTGGGGGCAGGCTGCCCGGTCCGACCCTGGGAAGGTCCGGTGCCGGGCAGGAGGCCACACCGCAGGTACCAAGGAACTCAGTGCTGCTGTGCTGCACCAGGCTGTGATGTGCTTAGAACAGTAGATCCTGCTCTGTGCGGTGAGGCTGTGGCACTCCGCTCATGAAAGGGAGAAAAAATTAATTGCTACTGAGTGCCTGATCCTACAACCTCTTCAAACCACACATACAGTCTTCTCTTATTCAAAAAAAAAAAAGAAAGAAAGAAAAAAAGAAAGAAAGAAAGAAAAAAAGAAATGAAAAGAAGAAACATTGGATAGTAGTCAAGATGGCCACGGCAGCAGGAAGGATTCTGGATATACACACAAAACATATGCAATTGACCTGGAACTTTTGGAAAAATTCCCCGCAAAGAAGAACTGCTTCCTCCTTACATGCTTAAGAATCCTGGACATCATCTGTAAGGAGGGAGCTCAGCAGAGACCTAGGAGGAAGGTGGTGTTGGCAGCAGTGGCTGAGATAGCGGTGGAGGCTTGTTTGGGGAAGAAGCAGAGATCTGATCAAACCCACCCTGATCTTCTGAAAAAATTGCCCCAGAGGTGAAATGCTACCATCATGCATTGAGCAGGAATACTGGACAACATACAGTGTGGGAAAAGAGTTTGGGAAAGAATTTAGATAGTGGAGGCAGCGGCAACTGCAGCAGCCAGTACTGAGGAGAGGCAGAGATCTTATGCAACACATCTGGATCTTTTGAAAAAATAAACCCAGAGGCAGAACATTACCGCTGTGCACACTTGGGAACATGGGACAACATGCTGTGTGAAGAGGATGCTCAGATCGAAGCCTGCCGATGGGTGAGGACGGTGCCAGGGACAGTGAGGCTGGGATCAGAGCCTGCCATGAGGCAAGGCCAGTGCAGGGGCCACTGAGGCCGGGATCAGAGCCTGCCAAAGGCTTAGACCTGTGCCATGACCAGAGAAGCTGGGATTGGGGCCTACCATGAGGTAAGGCCAGAGCGGGGGCCTCCGAGTCTGGGATTGGAGCCTGCTGGAGGGTGAGGCCAGTGTAGGGCCAGTGAGGCCAGGATCAAAGCCTGCCGAAGGGTTAGGCCTGCGCTGAGACAAGTGAGGCCAGGATCGGAGCCTGCCATGAGTCCAGGTTGGTGCTGAGGCCTCCAAGGCTGGGATAGGAGCTCACCAAAAGGTTAGGCTGGAGCCGGAACCAGGGAGGCTGAAATTGGAGCCTGCAGTGAGGCAAGCCTGGTGCAGGGACCTCCAAGGCCAGGATCAGAGCCTGCTGAGGGGTTAGGCTGGTGCTAGAAACAGCAATGCTGGGATCAGAGCCTGCCATGAGGCAAGGCCAGTGCTGGGGCCTCCGAGGCCTGGATAGGAGCCTGCCTTGAGGCTAGGCCAGTGCTGGGGCCTCTGAGGCTTGGATAGCAGCCTGCCAAGGTGTTAGGCTAGAGCCTGAACCAGGGAAGCAGGGGTGGGATCCTTCTGTGAGGCAAGGCCTGTGCTGGGATCTCTGAGGCTGGGATCAGAGCCTACTGAGGGGGTAGGCCTATGCAGGGACCAGCAAGAACAGGATTGGAGCCTACCATGAGACTAGGCCAGTGCTGGGGCCTCCAAGGCCGGGATCAGAGCCTGCCTAGAGGTTAGGCCAATGCTGAAACCAGCAAGGCTGGGATCTGAGCATGCTGTGAGGCAAGGCCGGTGCTGGGGCCTCCAAGGCCAGGATAAAAGCCTGCCAAGGCATTAGGCCAGTGCCGGGGCCAGTGAAGCTGGTCTTGGAGCCTGCCATGAAGCAAGGCCAGGGCTGGGGCCTCTGAAGCGGGAATCCATGCCAGCCAAGGGATTAGGCCTGTGCCATGGCCAGCGAGGCAGGGATCAGAGCCTGCTGTGAGTCTAAGCCAGTGCTGGGGCCTTGGAGGCTGGGATCGGAGTCTGCCAAAGGGTTAGACTGGTGCTGGAACCAACAAATTTGGGATCGGAGTCTGCTGTGAGGCAAGGCTGGTGTTGGGGCTTCCGAGGGTGGGATCAGAGCTTGCTGAGGGGTGAGGTCGGTGCCGGGGCCAGTGAGGCGGGGATCAGAGCCCGTTGTAAGGCAAGGCCGGTTCTGGGGCCACCAAGGCCGGGATTGGAAACTGCCAAGTGGTTAGGCTGGTACTGAGGCCAGCGAGGCTGGGATCAGAGCCTGGTGTGATGCCAGGCCGGTGTTGGGGACTCTGAGGCTGGGATTGGAACCTGCAGAGTGGTGTGGGTGGTGCCAGGGCCAGCGAGGCCAGGATCAGAACCTGCCATGAGGCAAGACTGGTGCTAGAGCCAATGAGGCCGGTATCAGAGTCTGCCGGGTGATGCCAGTGCTGGGGCTGTCAAGAGTGGGATCGGAACGTGAAAAGCGGCATACAAAGAGAAATATCACAGAAAATTAAAAAAAAAAACAGATGCTTTTCCTAATATGCAAAAACTAGGAAGAAATGGGTAATAGGAGGAGATCTAGTTGAAGATAGGGCCCTATAGAAGAGCAATTAAGGTAACCAATCAGAGAAGATGGGATGGGGGAGGATGGAATCTCTTTAAAACTCAGTAATGGCCGAGCATGGTGGCACACGCTTATAATCCCTGTGCTTGAGAGGCAGAGACAAGAGGATCACGCAGGTTCAAAGCCAGCTGCGTTGGCAAAAGAGACCCTGTTTCCAATGAAACAGTATAAAAATAGGTAACAGGAGCGTAACCCGGAGGTAGAAGTGTTTCCAGGAACCCTAGTACCACCAAAAAAAAAAAAAGAAAAAAAAGAAAAACAAACAAACAAACAACAACAACAAAAAAAAAAAACACTCAGTGATGTATGTAAACATATGTATCAAAGTTTAACACCAATATAGCATGGGATCTAAGGAGGGGGAGGAAATGGGATGGGGATTGGATAAAGCTAATTGGATGATGTGTGCTTGTATATCCTCACAAGTCTTGTATTCTATTGGGATGTGTGACTACAATAAACACCATATATATATAAAATATAAACTATAAAAAATATGCCTGGGCATATAGTTTGGAAGTAGAATATCTCTGGATTCAATTTCATGTATCACACACACCAAGAAAGATTGGAAGTGGAATCACCATATGACCCAGGTATACCATTCCTCAGTATGTATCCAAAAGAATTTATATCAGAATACAGAATACTACAATAATATATGCATACTCTTGTTTATAGCAGCACAACTTGTAATAGGCAAATTATTGTACCAACCTAGGTGCTTTTCAACAGATGATTGGATAAACAAAATGTGGCTTATGTATACAATGGAGTTTTACTTGACCATAAAGAAGGACAAAATTATGTCATTTGTAGGAAAATGGATGAAACTTGAGAACAATATGCCAAATGAGATAATTTATTCTCATAAAATCAAGGGGTCATATAGTTTCTCTTATATGTGGAAGCTATAAAAAGTAGGAATGGGGGCCATGGCCCAGACCCTGGATGCACAGGCAGGCGCTGGAGGGGCACCCTTAGGCGACCCCCTCCCCACCCAGAAAAGCCCTGAGGCAGACAGGCGGGTGCTGGCGGGGCAACCGTAGGAGACCCCCTCCCCACCCGGAAGGGCCCTGAGATCTGGGTCGCCGGCCTGACCCTGGACAGAGGGCAGGCACTGGTGGGGCACCCTTAGGTGACCCCTTCCCCACCTGGAAGGACTCAGAGGTCCGGGCTGCCAGCCACGACCCTGGGTGCCTCAGAGGGCATGGGTGGGGCACCCTTATGCGACCCCCACCCCACACACCTAATGAAAAAAAAAATTTCATTTTTATTGAGTGCCTGATCCCACATCCTCCCCAAACCACACATACTCTCTTCTCTTATTTAACAAAAAAAAAGGGAAAGAAAAAAGAAAAATAATCGAGAGGGGTTAAGATGGCCGAGGCAGCAGCTAGAATATTGGAGATGCAAACAAAACATACATCTGAACTGGGACTTTTGGAAACATTCCCGCGAAGGAGGACTGAGGCTTCTCTACATCTTTAAGAATCCTGGACATCACCTCTAAGGAGAGAGTCTAGCAGAGACTGAGGAGAAAGGTGGTGGCAGCAGTAGTGGCTGAGATGGAGGTGGAGACTTGTATTTGGGAGAGGCAGACATCTGATCCAACCCACTCTGATCCTCTGAAGAAATTACCCCAAAGGTCGAATGTTAATGTTGCACATGCTTAGGAACACTGGACATAATGTGATATGGGAAAAGAGCTTGGGAAAGATTTGAAATTGTGGAGGCAGTCGCAATGGCAGTGGCAAGTACTCTGGGGAGGCAGAGATCTGACGTAGTACACCTGGAACTTATGAAAAAATTATGCTACTGAGTGCCTGATCCCACAACCTCCTCAAATCACACATACCATCTTCTCTTATTTAAAAAAAAAAGGGAAAAGGAAAAGAATAGGAAAAAAGAAAAGAAAATATCAAAGAGGGGTCAAGAAGGCCACGGCAGATGCCAAGATACTGGAGATGCAGACAAAACTTATCCAAATGAACTGGAACTTTTGGAAAAATTCCCTGCGAAGGAGGACTGCTTCTTCTCTACATTCTTAAGAATCCTGGACATCACTTGTAAGGAGAGAGTTTAGCGGAGACCTAGGAGGAAGATGGTGTTGAAAGCGGTTGTTGCGATGGTGGTGGAGACTTGTATGCAGGAGAGGCAGAAATCTGATCCTACCAACCTTATTTTTTGGAGAAATTACACCAAATGTCAAATGCTACCATCGCACATGCTTAGGAACACTTGACAACATTCAGAGTGGAAAAAGAGCTTGGGAAAGATTTGAAATGTTGGAGGCAGTGACAATGGCAGTGGCCAGTACTCAGGGGAGGCAGAGATCTGATCCATTACACCTGGAACTTTTGAAGTAATAATCCCAGAGGCAGAACGCTACCACCACTCACCCTTGGGAACGTGGGACAACCTGCTGGGCAAAGAGGGTGCTCAGATTGGAGCCTGCCGAGGAGTGAGGCTGGTGACGGGGACAGCAAAGCTGGAACTAGAGCCTGCCATGAGGTAAGGCCGGTGCTGTGGCCTCTGAGGATGGGATCGGATCCTGCCGAGGGGTTAGGCTGGTGCCGGGGCCAGCGAGGCTGGGATTGAAGCCTGCCATGAGGAAAAGCCAGTGCTGGGGCCTCCGAGGCCAAGATTGGAGCCTGCTGAAGGGTTTGGTCAGTGCCGGGGTCAGCAAGGTCGGGATCAGAGCCTGCCATGAGGCAAGGCCAGTGCTGGGGCCTCTGAGACCAGGATCAGAGCCTGCCAAGGGGTTAGGTCAGTGCCAGGGCTAGTGAGGCCAGAGACGGAGCCTGTCATGAGGCAAGGCCAGTGCTGGGGCTTCTGAGGCTGGGATCAGAGCCTGTGGAGGGGTTAGGACAGTGCTAGGCCAGTGGCCGGCATTGGAGCCTGCCTTGTGGCAAGGCCGCTACTGAGGCCTCCGAGGCCGGGATCTGAGTCTGCCATGAGACAAGGCTGGTGCTGGGGCCTCCGAGGCCGGGATTGGACCATGATGAAGGGTTAGGCCAATGCCAGGGTCAGCGCCTTTCGAGGGGTAGGCCAGTGCCAGGACCATCGGCTGGCATCAGAGCCTGCCTTGAGGCAAGGCCGCTACTGAGGCTTCTGAGGCTGGGATCGGAGCCTGCCGAGGTGTCAGGCTGGTGCCAGGGCCAGCGAGGCCAGGATCAGGATCTGCCATGAGGCAAGGCCGGTGCTGGGGCCCTTGAGGCCTGGATTGGAGCCTGCTGAGGGGTAAGGCCAGTGCCAGGGTCATGGAGGTCAGGATTGGAGCCTACCATGAGGCACGGCCACTACTAAGGCCTCCGAGGCCAGGATTGGAGCCCGCTAAGAGGGTAGGTCAGTGCTGGGGCCAGCAAGGCCAGGATCAAAGCCTTCCATGAGGCAAGGCAGGTGCTGGAGCCTCCGAGGCTGGGATCGGAGCCTGCTGAGGTGTTAGGCCAGTGCCGAGGCCAGTGAGTCTGGGAGCGGAGCCTGCTGTGAGGCATGGCTGGTGCTGGGGCCTTTAAGGCCTGGATTGGAGCCTGCCAAGGGGTAAGGCTGGTGCCGGGGCCAGTGAGGCTGGGATTGGAGCCTGCTATGAGGCAAGGCCAGTGATGGGCCTCTGAGGCCAGGATAGGAGACTGCCGAGGGGTTAGGCTGATGCCAGGGTAAGCGAGGCTGGGACAGAGCCTATCTTGAAGCAAGGCCGGTGCTGGGGCCATTGAGGTCGGGATTGGAGCCAGCCAATGGGTTAGGCTGGTGTGGGGGCCAGCAAGGCCAGAATCAGGGCCTCCCATGAGACAAGGCAGCTGCTTGAGCCAGCAAGGTCTGGATCAGTCCAACGAGTAGCCAGGTCACTAGGGCCATCTAGAGTGGGATCGGTACTTGCAATGTGGCATGCAACAGAGAAATATCGCAGAAAATAAAAACCAGATGCTACCCCTAATCAGCTATAACTAGGAGGAAAGGGGTAAGAAGAAGAGGTCAAGTTATAGAAAGGGCAAAGCAATTAAGGTGATCCTAATCAGCTATAACTAGGAGGAAAGGGGTAACAAGAAGAGGTCAAGTTATAGAAAGGGCAAAGCAATTAAGGTGACCAATCAGAGGGTATAGGATAGGGGAGGATGGAACCTCTTTAAAACTCAGGAGGTACATAAACAAATGTATCATAGTTAATCACCAAACAAGCATGGAATCAAGGGAGGGGGAGGGAATGGGATGGTGAGTGGATAAGGGCTAACTGGATGATGTGTGCTTGTATATCCTCTCAAGCCTTGTATTCCAATGTGATGTATGATTACAATGCACCAATAAAAATAAATTTTAAAAAGTAGGAATGAAGAGGAAATTTATTTTTTGGTGCAATGTAGTTGAAGAGGAGATTTATTTTATTTTATTTTTGGGTACTGGGGTTCCTGGAAGCCCTTCTACCTCCGGGCTACACTCCCAGACCTATTTTATACTTTTTATTTGGAAACAGGGTCTCTTGAGCCAGCGAGGCTGGCTCCGAACCAGCACAATCCTCCTGTCTCTACCTCCCAAGTGCAGCGATTACAAGCGTGCGCCACCACACCCAGCAGAAGAGGGAATTTAAATAAAAGAGAAAAATTCTCTCTTTTTGGTTGGGCTGAAAACTACTCTCGACCTCTTGACATCATCTTGTGCTAACAGTCTCCTGAGCTCCCAAAGAATTAAGGAAAAGTATCAGAAGTTCTGAGGGCAGGGATGAATAGGTAGTATGGATTGACCCACATATATCACAAAGTTAAGAGCTATCCATTCCTAAGTTATAATATCCAGTTTAGAAAACCTCTTTTCTCCAGTAAGCATATAGAAGTCTATATTTGATTTTAAAGAGTAAACAACATCTTGAGGAGAAAAAAGTTTTGTTAACTCTTTAAACTCCAGTTTTCCACTGAGCCCTGGGACAGGAGGGTGTCACGGGGGTAATCTAAGATGTTGCCTAAAATAATGAATATTTGGATCCTCTCCCAATTCAAGAAACACAAAACACCATCAGCCTAAAGAAACATTAGAGGTCTATGATGCAGAAATAAGTAGTAGCTTGTGTGTGATACATTCCAAAATTGTGACAGCATAGCTATTAGAATCAAATGCCTTCTAATGGGGAAGACCAGATTAAACTCTATTGCTACCAGCTGAATGTGGCTCAGGAAAATTGACAATTTCACTCAAATGGGAAGTGATTAGTATTGCCTCTGCTGTTAGGCTGTTTCCAGTGAGAAGGCGACAGAGCACTTATTTGCAATAGACTAATAGAAAAAGCAGTCATGTGTCTGTACTGTCTTTTAAAAATGTCTTTATTGCCTTTGCCTTTTTCCCCAAATAAATTATTTATCCACTTATTTATTCAGAAATACTGAGTATATTCTAATACCAGGCAAAGTCCAGAGCCCTAAAATTTAAAGATAAATAAGACCTTTGTCTTCCAGGAGCTTATAGACTGGTGAGAGAGAAGGATGAATAAACAATTAAAATTAAAATAATGGTGAGTTCTGAAGGATGGTATACCAAGGTGCAAAAGGTAAGGGAGAGAGTTGTGATATGAGAGAAACCAAGCTTTCTCATTAGGATAGAGGAACAGAAGAGACATGGAGTGGGAGAAAGGCAGATGATTTGGCCTAACAGTTGAATACAAGGCAAACCTTAAAGAGAGCCAGACTTGCTGATCTTTCTTTCTTTCTTTCTTTCTTTCTTTCTTTCTTTCTTTCTTTCTTTTTTCTTTCTTTCTTTCTTTCTTCCTTTCTTTCTTTCTTTCTTCTTTCCTTCCTTTCTTTTTTCATGGTACTGGGGATGGAACCCAGGGACATTCTACCTCTGAGATACATCCCCAACCCTATTTTGTATTCTTTACTTTATAACAGACTTTCACTAAGTTGCAAAGGGCCTCACTAAGTAGCTGAGGCTGACCACAAACTTTGATCTTCCTGTCTCCACCTCCCAAATGCTATTATTACAAGCATGCACCAAAAATCCAGCTATTTGTTTATTTCTAAGTACCAGAAAATGTTTAAGTACTCACTTAGTTATTTTCAATCTATCTGAGCATGGGATTTCTATCTTGGGATGTAGTGATTTTTGTTCATTTACTTTGTTGTTGGTAGGTAGAAGAGAAATGGATGTATAATATTTTTAAATTCCTTTCAGTATTAATGTTTCTAATCTCATAGGTGTCAGAGTTTCCTGGGACCTTGACAATTAGTTCAGTTTTACATTTTACAATTTTGCAGGTGAGGAGAATGAGTTCTAGGAAGGTTAAATGACTTGATCCAAACTGTAAAAATCACAAAAGCCTAGAATTCACTTTTTGTGTTTTTCAAATTCTTCATGCATAAGAGAGAAATTTAGAAACCAAACTAATCTGAATGTACAGTACTTCTCAAAAAGTTAACTGCTTCCATTACATACTCACTTAAAAGTTCTCATTATAAGCCACCTAGATTGTACATGCCTGCAATCCCAGCTAATGAAAAGTAGAGGCAGGAGGATAACAAATCCAAGAAAAGCCTGGATCATTTAGAGAAGCCCTATCTCAAAATTACAAATAAATGAATCAATAAATAAATAGGATTGAGGATATAAGTTAGTGATACAATACCATTTGATTCAATGTCCAGCACAGAATAAGAAAAAAAGGAAAGAAAGAAAAAAGAAAGAAGGAAGAAACCAAATATCACTATCACTATGAATTGCATTATGATGTGAGACTGTAATGCACCAATAAAAGTATATTAAAAAAAGTCTTAACTAAAAAAAAGGCTCTCAGTATAGGTGAAATCCTTTTTCTAACCTCTTCTTCACATTTAAGGATCAATCTCTTCTATGAAGACACAGAATTTGTGAAACATATCCACATCTTCTTCCCACCCCACCCCAAACCAGATTTTCTTGGTCTATAAACAGCATAGAAATAAATCATTACCTACTAGGCAAGACTCAAAGATGCAGTCTGCCAAGTTTTTGATGTGAAATAATTACATGTGCCTCTGTTCTCATTAAATAAATTTTCTTTTCTATAAGTAATAATAATATTTAAGTAATTATAAATAATTTAAACATTCCTTGTGGACTTCTGCGAAGATAGCAACCAAGAGAAGCAGCACATCTCAGTCCTGCTAACACTCAATCTCTATCACTGTGAACAGTGGCTTAACAAGAGAAAGAAACCAGTATATTTTCAACAGAGCACAGAATTGAAAGGCAGTGGAAACAAAGCTAGAAGCCATATCAGAGATTAAGAAAAGAACCCACCTGCCTCCAACTGCTGTTGCTACAGGATTTGTGGTGGTGCCATCTTGTCTCACAATGCCAGGACTGGCAGCAATGCAATCTCAAGAAACATCCAGCAAAAAAGCCAATGCCTTAAAAGAAAGTAAGTGGCTGCAGCTCATCAAAATTTTAAATGGTTGGTTCCTCCTGTGTGTACACTGGGTAAAACTTGCAGCACTGGTGGCTGAACTCACTGCATCCTCCAGAGATCCAGAGTAGCACTCAATAACACCATACGTGAACTAGCTGTTCCCTCAGGAGACTTCCAGTGCAGCTCCAAGGACTCATGCAGTAAGCAATAGACTTTCAGGGTCTGAGACTTTGCAGTTTACCCTGGTGAAGGTAGAGATTGAGTCTCCAGAAGAAGCTCAGATTAGCAGACAGCCATCAGGACCAGTCAGGTGAAAAGCCTACAGTTCCTAGAGCTCAGAGCCATAATAGGGTCTCAAAATATCACCAGAGTCCATGCAATTGTGGTGACAAGAGAGAAGTGAGACAAACCCAGCACGAACTGTGGATAACACGAACTCCTACATATACACGGAATCTGGTCCCAGTGGCATCCATAGCCTATGCAGACATGAAGAGAAGTAAGGAAAAGTATGAAGACCTGCACTTAACACTAGATCCAGCCCCAATGATACCAGCTACCTGCATATAATGAGAGAATTGCAGAAACAGTTTCTTTTTAAGAGCTCAGAGACCCAGACTTTTTGTGAGAATGTGCCAGTGGCACTTGGCACCTGCACAGAGAGAGAGATACCAGGCCATGGTCCCAATCATTGAAGGCAACAAAAAAACAGGGCCATAAACAGACATCATAACTATAGGTTACAGAGCAAATGAGAGTGCTGGTAACATACACAAAATCTATTATAGAATGTGAACCTTAAGTGGCTAAAAGAATACATGCAAACTCAGGAGAGCTGCAGTGGCCAAGTCTGTTTAGTATTAATATATTTGTAGGCTTGTATTAATTTGGTGTTGTGTGTGTGTGTGTGTGTGTGTGTGTGTGTGTGTTAATGTTTTTGTTCTCTTACCCACCTCTTTTACAAGCTTCTTCCCTCATACATATTTACTCTTTTTCCCCCATTTTCTTCTCTACTTTTTCTTTCTTTGTACTTTTTTTTGTCTTGTATTAAATCCACATCATATCACTAAAGACTCCACATTGGTTACTATACTTCTAGTACATATTCACTATATTTAATATCTATTATATATGACCTTAACAAGTTGAAACTCTCTATTCCATTCTATCTACAACTTTTTCATATTCTTGCATTTACTACTTCATAACGTTCCTCCTCACTCAACTTTCACCACACAACATTTACCATATAACACCTTCACCATACAAAACAACTTGCCCTTTTGTATGCCAGCTGATACCTGCATATCAAGAGAAAGATATCAAAAGAAACAAATATAAAAACTTAAAATACCTGAAATCATGAGAAGGAGAAAGAGCAAGGAAAAAAATGAGCTTTCACATCCCAACAATACAGATCCGAACAACACAGAAATGCAGAAATTGCCAGAGAGACAAATAAAAAAATTTACAAGAGAAATGGTATAGGATTTATGAAAATGGAAATAGAGCCTGAAAAGAACAAGTAAAAAAGAATCTAATATGCTGAAGAGGAATCAGAAGGAAGCTCTGAAGAAAGTGAAGGATACACTTTCTTCAGGAAACACATCAATAATACAAACTATAAACAATAGATTAAACCATATAAATAGAATCTCACACATAGAAGACGATCATTTTAAAAATAAACAGATAGTATATAATTTAGAAAAAACTATTCAGCAGTATGAATTGGACATTGAAAAAATATGGAATCATCTTAAAAAAGCTAATATAAGGATAAAAGGCATAAAATAGGGAATAGGAGGTGAAACCAAAAAGGGATCAACAACCTTTTCAAAGAAGTAATATTAGAAACTTTCTAAATATAGAAAAAGAGGTCAATACACAGATACCAAAACTTATAGAACCCATTTTAGACAAGATCAGAAAATATGTTCACAATCATACATAATAATAGAAGCCAACTCACTGTTAAGAAAAAAAATCAAAAAGTGGGAAGTGATCTAAATAGACACTTTACAAAGAAAAAATTAAAATGGCCAATAAATGTATAAAATATTTTTCATATCATTAGCACCCAGAGAGATGCAAATCAAAACCCTGAGATTTCACCTAATTACAACGTGAATGGCAATTATTAAACAAAGAGTAACAGATCCTGGTGAGGATGTAGAGAAGTGGGAATTCTAATACATTGTTGATAAAATCGCAAATTAGTGCAAATCACTTTGGAAAACAGTATGAAGGATTCTCAGAAGACTGGGAATGAACCTTCCATATGATCAAGCAATACCACTTCTGTTTGTCTACTCAAAAGAATGAAAACCAAATACCAAATTAGTGTATTAACATCTATGTTCATAGCCTCACACTTTATAATTGCCAAACTATGAAACTAGCTAAAATATCCATCAACAGATGAACGGATTACAAAACTATGGAGTATGTAACCAATGAAATTTTACTTAGTCATAAAGAAGAACAAAATTTTATCATTTTTAGGGAAATGGATAAAACTAGAGAACATTATGCTAAGAGAAATTATTCACAAAGAGTAAGCTGTTTTTCTGAAAAGATTAATAGGACTGACAAACCCCTGGCCAACCTAACCAAAAGAAAGAATCAACTCAAATTATTAAAATCAGAAATGAAAAAGAAGACATTACCACAGAGAGTGGGGAAATTCAATGGATTATCAGAAACTATTTTGAAAATTTATACTCCAATGGACTGGAAAACATGGAAGAAATTGATGGATTTCTAAGCACATATAACCTTCCTAAAATGAACCAAGAGGACATAGTAAGCCTAAACCAACAAACAGCAAGCCAAGAAATAGAAACAGCAATAAAAATTCTACCATGAAATCAAACCCCAGCCCCTGATGGGTTTCCAGCTCATTTCTACAAAACCTTCAGTGAAGAACTGATCTCCATACTTTATAACTTGTTCTGGGAAATGAAAGAGATGGAATTCTCCCATATTCCTTCTATGAGGCCAGTATCATATTAATACCCAAACCTAATAAAGATACCTCAAGAAAGGAAAATTACAGGCCAATATCCTTAATAAACATAGATGCAAAAATTCTAAGCAAAATAGTAGCTATACACATTCAAAACCATATCAAAAAAATTATACACCATGACCAAGTTGGTTTTATCTCAGAAAAGTAAGGCTGGTACAACATATGCAAATCAATACACATTTTTTAGCACATAAATAGAACCAAGAACAAAAATCAAATGATCTTATTAATAGATGATGAAAAAGCATTTGACAAAATCCAACACCCATTTCTGTTAAGAAACACTGAAGAAAATTAAAATAGAAGGAATGTATTTCAACATCATTAAGGCAATATAAAATAAACCCCCAAACAACATCATATTTAATAGGAAAAACTGCAAGAGTTCCCTCTAAAATCAGATACAAGACAAGGATTCCCACTATTACCACTCCTTTTCAATGTATTCCTTGAGAATCTTGCCATAGCAATGAGACAAAAGAAGAAAATCAAAGAAATTCAAATAAAAAGAGAGAAATTAAAGCTATCATTATTTGCAGATGACATGATTCTTTATCTAGAAGACCCAAAGAACTCAACCAAAAGACTTCTGGAGCTGATTAACCAATTCAGCAAAGTTGCAGGATACAAAATCACACCCTATATATATATATATATATAATTATATGATATAATATATAATATATATAATACTGAAGCAGCAGTAAAGATCTTACCATCAAACAAAAGCCCAAGATCATATAGTTTCTCAAAGGAATTCCACAAAACCTTTACAGAAGAAATAATCCCAATGCTCATCAATATATCCCATCCAATAGAAAGAAATGAGACTCAACCAAATACATTCTATTAATCTAACATCACATTAATACCAAAACTAAATAAAGAGAGCTAAAGAAAAGAAAATTATAGGTCTATATCACTGACGAACTTAGTCACAAAACCGCTAAAAAAAAAATTACTATCAACACGCATTCAAAACAACATCAAAAAAAATCATACACATGACCAATATCATACACATGACTACATCCAGAGAGGTAAGGCTGGTTCAACATATAAAAACAATCCCTGTAATTCATTACATAAACAAAACCAAGGACAAAAATTATATGATTCTTTTTTTTCTTTTTTTTTTATTGGTGCACTGCATTCATACATCATAGTGGGATACAAACTTTTGTAGACATACATGCACACATCGCCCAGTCAGCCCTCACTCGATCCCCACCCCTTCCTCTCCCCATCCCTCCCTCCCATGCTTGGTTTAGTGGTTGACATCTAGTATTATAACAATTTATCCAAAAATAAAAATGATAATCTCACATAACACTTTTATTTGTTTGATACCAAGCTTTTGATGACTTAAAGATAACATTTCAATATTTCTTTTTACTTTCTTTCTTACCAGAGAATATTTTATTTCTATTTTTTTTAGGTGAAACTATCATATATTTATATATTTATTTTTCAGAAAAAAAAATCTATCCTAATATGAAATATGGACTCTAGATACCCAAAATGATCTTGAAAAAGAAAAAAATTTAGAAGATATATAATTTCTGATTTCAAACCATATAAAGCTACAATAATTGAAACAGTGTAGTACTATTCTAAAGGCAGATATATAAACCATTGGAGTTAAATACAAGCCTAGAGCTAAATTCTTCCCTATATTGTCAAGTTATTTTTGACAAGGTTTCCACGAACATTTGGTGGTGGAAATAATAATATTTTAACTAAATATTATTGAAACATAATAATTACATGGAAAAGAATAAAGTTGGACCCTTACCTAATCCCATATAAAAATATTAACTCAAAATAGATAAAAGACCTAAATATAAATCTTAAGACTATAAACTTTTAGGAGAAAATCTGAGTCATAAAACCTCACAACACTGAAATTGGCAGTGATTTCTTGGATATGATTTCAATGGCACAGGCAACAGAAGAGTATACAAACTCCCTAAAAAATAAAAAAAAATATTATATATCCAAATACAATGCAAACAGAGTTAAAAGTTACTAATAGAATGGGATAAAATATTTCCAAATGCTATATCTGAAGGTATATTAATATTCCAACTAGAAATCCTAAAAATTAACAACAATAAAGGCAAACAATACGATTTAGAGATAGGTAAAAGACTAACAAAAGTAATGAATCTCCACAGATAACCAATCTTAGTTGACTGTTGGATGGAAAATCTTGTTTCTCTGCTTCTGGTGTGTGTTACCTATTTCTTCTTTGTAGTTAATCTTTTTGAGTATTTTCTCTAGTGCTGGTTTTGAAGACATAAATTCCTTCAGTTTCTGTTTGTCATGGAAGCTTCTTATTTCTCCATCTAATTTGATAGAAAGTTTTGCTGGGTAGGGAATTTTTGGCTGGAAGTTGTTTTCTTTCAGAGTTTGGAATATGTTACTCCAAGCCCTTCTGGCTCTCATGACTTGGTTTGGGAAGTCTGGAGTGATTCTAATTGGTTTGCCTCTGAATGTCACTTGGCCCTTTGTTTTTGTTGCCTTTAGGATTCTCTGCTTGGCTTCCACATTGGTCATTTTGACAATTATGTGGCATGAGGATCCTCTTCTCTGATCCTGTCTAAAGGGAGTTCTATAAGTTTCCTGGACCTGTGTATCAACCTCTTGCTCTATGTTTGGAAAATTTTCTGCTATTACTTCCTTGAAGAGATAGTTGATCCCTTTGGTTTCACTTTCTTTTCCCTCCTCTATTCCAATTATTCTTAAGTTAGCTCTCTTAAAATGGGCCCATATTTCTTCAATGTCAGATTCTTGCTGTCTGATTTTTTTTCTAAGTTATAAATTATGCATTCATTTTTGGAATGATCATCTTCTAAGAGCGAGATTCTGTTCTCCATGTGGTCTAATCGGTTGTTTGTGCTTTGAATTGAGGCCTTTACTTCATTAATTGCATCCTTTATCTCTTTTTGGCTCTCTCTGAGTTCTTTTTCAAAGCACCTCTATTATTTCTACAGTTATTTTCCTGATTTGATCTTCTAGAAATCTCTGATTTTCTGTTTTATCGGGTTCTGATGTTGTGGGGTTGTGGGCATTCATTGCTCCATTGTTATTCCTCTTTCCCATGATTTCGGGAGTTTGTGCCTTCTCTGGGTTCTTCCCTTGGGTCACTATGACTTCACTTAAGGTGCTCTGGATCTCGAGTCTGTAGCATCTCTGACCCCACTACTCCTTTACTGGGTTGTATCACACAGTGTCCAACCCAGAGAGTCGATAGAGGCTGCTTTAGACTATGGGGGGTGCCAGTTTGCACATTCTCCTATGATGTGATATCTCTGCCACTGCCACTTCCCCACTGGGTCAAGTCCCAGGGAGTACAGTACTGGGATTTCTCCTCTGTGGCCCGCAATTTGACTTCCTGTTCTTGAGTACGCAGATGTAGCTGTACTGGACTCGGTGAATTCACTGCTGCTGCCGCTGGTGGCAATATGGTGCCGCTGCTACGCCCTCGGCCATGAGGCTGGCATATTTCTTCTTGGTTTTGATTTCCACTCTGAATCCCTGCAGCGTGTGCTGAGCTCAGCCACTGGGAGCTTTAGATTTTACCTGCGGTGAGAAATCCCACCTGGCTGTTTCGCAGCAGCTCACCTCGGCTTGCTGTGGCTGTCCGGTGAATTCGCCACTGCCACAGGCAGTATGGCGCTGCTGCCGCATCCTCAGGCGTGAGGCCGGTGTATCTCCTCTGTGGCTCTGAGCTCTGTTCTCAGTCTGCTTTCTCTCTGGAGCCTGGTGATTTTTTTGTTTCTCTGGTGATGGTGTTTTCTGGCTATAAAAGGTGCTGATTTTGTGGTAATGGAGATTGGTTGTTAGCAGGGCTCTTAAGCCCCGCTTTTCTCGGTCGCCATCTTCCCAGAAGTCCAAATTACATGATTATTTCAATAGACTCCGTAAAAGCATTAAAAACAACAACAACAACAACAACAACAACAACAACAACACCTATTCATGCTAAAAGCACTGCAAAGAAGTGGAATAGAAGGAACATACCACAACATCAAAAAGGCAGTCTACAATAGGCCTACAGTACATCATATTAAATAGAAAAAAAAAAAAACCTGGAAGCATTCTTTCCAAAAACAAGAACAAGACAAAAACTTTCATTACCACCACTTTTTCTTTATTATAGTAATTGAGACTCTAGCCAGTGCCATAGGCGAGAGAATAAAAGCAAAGGAGTACAAATAGGTAAAGAAAACTAAAACAATCCCTATTTATAGATGATGTGATACTATTCTTAGAAGACCCAGAAAACTCAACCAAAAGATTTATGTAACTGATAAACTAATCCAGCAAAGTGTCTGGATACAAAATAAATCTTAAAAAATCAGAAGCCTTTCTGTATGCCAACCATAAATTCACTGAAAAAGAAATCCAGAAAACATATCCACTATGGATATGCCACAATAAAATAAAATACTTTGGAATAAACCTAACAAAGGAGGTAACAGACCTCTACAAAGAAAATTAGAAAACAATGAAAAGAGAAATCAAAGACAACCTTAGAAAGCAAAAATGTCTTCCATGTTCTTGAACAAGCAGAATAAATATAATTAAAATAACTATTCTTCCAAAAGTAACCTACAGAGTCAACTCAATACCTATTAAATTATCAAAGTCATTCCTCAAAGGACTCCGAAGTCATAAGAAATTAAAAGGTGGGTCAATATCTGGGATTGCATGAAGCTAAAGAGCTTCTGCACAGAAAAAAAACAAAAAACAAAAACAAAAAAAAACACACCTCATCAGAAAGCTGACAGAATGGGAGAGAAATTTTGCCAATTACACATTCAATAGAGAGCTAATATCTAGACTATACAAAGAACTCAAAATCACTGATAAAGAAAAAATAACCCAATCAAAAATGGGCAAGTGAGCTAAATACACACTCCATGAAATAAGAAATTCTAATGGCCAATAAATGTATGAAAAAATGCTCAAAATAATTAGCAATCGGAGATGAAAATCAAGATTACCCAGGGATTTCACCCAACTCCAACTATAATGGAAATCATTCAAAACACAAACAACAACAAGTACTGGCAAGGATTTGGAGAAGTGAGAATTCTAATATATGGTTCATGAGATTGTAAATTAGTGCAACAACTTTGGAAAACAGTATGGAAGATCCTTAGAAGAATGGGAATGAACTTATCATATGATCCAGCAATACCACTTCTGGGTATCCACCCAAAAGAATGAAAACCAAAATACCAAATTAATGCATGAGTATTTATGTTTATAGCCTTATAATTTACAATTGTCAAACTATGAAACCTGCCAAGATGTCCATTAAGAGATGAATGGATTGCAAAACTGTAGAATATGTACACAATGGAATTTTACTCAGCTATAATAAAGAAGAAAATTATGTCATTTGTGGGGAAATGAATGGAACTAGAGAATATTATGCTGAGTGAGATTAGTCAGTCACAAAAAGTAAAAATATCAGATGTTTTTCCTAGTATGCAGAAGCTATTAAAAAAAAGGTCATAGGAAGAACTATACACAAGGAAGGAGAAACCACAGATGAGCAAAGAAGATGACCTACCTGAAGGGAATGGGAGGGGGAAGGGGGAAATTCCCTAATATGCATGATGTACATTTACAAACATATCAAAGTCAATCACTATGCCAAACGAGAAGAAGAGAGGGGAGAGGAAATGGGGTGGGAATTAGGAAAGGGCTAAGTAAATTATGTGTACATGTATATTTCTACCATCTCATATCTCATTAAGATGTATGACTTCAATGCACCACCAATAAAAACTTAAATATAAAAAACATATATAAAATAAAATAAAATAAACATTCTTTGTTAGTATGAGACTAACAGATTCCACAAGACTTCTGAATCATTTCCAGCATCAGTTGGGGCTCTTACTTCTCTTTGGCCCTCATTTCCTCCAATAATGGATTTAGTATAAATAAAATGCAAATATTGAGTTGGAGTATACTCAGTGGTAGAGTGCTTATCTAGCGTGTATGAGGCTGTGAGTTTGATACTCGGCAACACACACACACACACACACACACACACACACACACGCCATTTTTAAAAGAAAAATATTTCTTTATTTTTTTCATTTTATAGCACTGGAAATATCATCATCAATGTTTGTCAAGTTTGATACTATACAGTAGTCATCATTAAAAGTAAATTGAAACTGGTCATGGTGTCACACACCTGTAATTATGTTCTTGGGAGGCTAAGACAGAAGTATTGCAGGTTGGAGGCCAGCTTCAGCAACTTAGAAAGGCCCAAAGCAACTTAGTAAGACTCTGATTTAAATATATATATATATATGCCGGGGTGGTCGTGCATGCTTGTAATCCCCATGCTTGGGACGCTGACACAGGAGGATTGCACAGGTTTGAAGCCAGCCTCAGCTACTTAGGGAGGCTCTCGGCAAATTATTGAGACCTTGTTTCCAAATAAAATATAAAATAGGTCTGGGAGAATAGCTCTGAGGTAGAAAGCCTCTGTGCCCAACCCCCAGTACCACGAATATATATATATATATATATATATATATATATATATATATATATATAATTAAAATTTAATAATTAGATTTAATAGAAATAACATATTACACTTATTATATTATAATTAATATACTTTAAATTTAAATTTAATATACACTAAAATTACACACTCACACATGCATGCACACACACAGACACACACAGACACACACACACATATATATATATATATATATATATATATATATATATATAGAGAGAGAGAGAGAGAGAGAGAGAGAGAGTTATAGCTCAAAAAAATGCTCCTGGGTTCAATCCTCAGTAAGAAAGAAAACAAGAATAAAGGAAGAAGAAGGAAAGAAAGAAAGGGAAGAAGGAAGGAAGGAAGAAAAAAGGACAGAGAAAGAAATAAAAAATAAGGTGAAGAACTTTCTGTTTTGTTTTTGTTTTGGCAAACTATATTTTGAGGAAGTGAGTCAGTAAAAAATTTTAGACAGGCTGGGTTCCTTTGACAAATTTTATATCAGAACCTCCTGGGATGAAGTGAAAGTGTTCTTAAGTCAATTCAAGAAAAATGGTCAGAACTTGGAGCATGTGCATCACTCCTGACAGCATCTGTGGACCAGACAAATGCCCTCCTTCACCATGCTGTCCAGGTGAGCAACAACAGAGGTACCATGTTTATCAGCAGCTAGGGTTATTCCCTAGTGCACTGCCTAATGCCAGAATCAGAGTGCCTATAAGAATGAATGAAATAAAGAGTAAAAAGCCTTGCCAGACTTGACTTCTCCCCACAGAGACGGTGCTTATGAGACTAGTGCTGCCAACGTGTCTCTCTGGGACTCTCGAACTGCAAAACATGCCTCTTGAGATCAGGTTGTAAAGCCTTTGTCACCAGCTTCTCAGCCACATCACATCAGAGGCAAAAAGCAAAAGTCTGTGATGGTGTATTCATAAATGCTGCCTTCAAGCCAATCCCCAAAATTGTCCCATATGAGAAAAACGTTAATCTGAAAATGATTGCTCTTATGCTTACCACTGAGACACAACCTCACTTTTGCAAAATTCTCCAAGGAAAACATTTGCCAGATTCTTGGGCTGACTAATAACAGAGTTCTTAAGGCTTCTCCTTCAGGTGCCATACCTGAAGTGTGTGTGTGTGTGTGTGTGTGTGTGTGTGTGTGTGTGTGTGTGTGTGTGTTTGGCAGTGAGAAACAAGTATTTGTTTCTGTGTGTGTTCCAAACCTATTTTATATTTAGCAGTAAATACAAAGTGCATGTCATCTCATAAAATACTATCCACTGAAGATTTGGAGCCAGTCATTGCATCCTCTTAAACTAAGAAAGTAACCACATTAATAAAAATTCATGCTGGACATGGGGGCATACACTTGTAATCCTAGTACTTGGGAGGTTGAGACAAGATAATTGAGGGTTTGAAGACAGTCTCAGAAAGTAAAACTTTTATCAACTTAGTGAGACCCTATTTCAAAATAAAACTAACTGACTAAATAAATAAATAAATAAATAAGGCTAGGTTTATATCTCAGAGGTAGAATGTCCCTGGGTTTAATTCCCCATACCACAAACAAAATTTCTTAAATTTTGCAGTGTTCTAATATTCCTTCCATTTTCTCTAATAGAATCCACTGCTTCTTATTCCTATTTAAATTTATTTCAAGCAATTTAACTAGCCCTATTTGTATTTTTATTTTATTTATTCTTTTTTTGTGGTACTGGGAAAAGAACTCAGAGCCATTCTACCTTGAAGAGGCACCTCCAGCCCTATTTTTATTTTTTATTTTTATTCTTTCTACTTTTGATAAAGGGTCTCGCTAGTTGTGAAGGGCCTTGCTTAGAAGCTGAGGCTGTCCACAAACCAGAATCCTCTGGTCTCAGCCTTCTGAATGCTGGGATGACAAGCATGTGCCACCACGCCTGGCTTTAACTGGCACTATTTAAGTTTTTTTTTCTCATGTCAATTGTCCTAAAAAAAGTGGCATGGAATGTTGGAATGTGATTCTTTTTTTTAATTGGTGCATTGTATTTATACATCTTTTTTTCTTTCTTTCTTTCTTTCTTTCTTTCTTTCTTTCTTTCTTTCTTTCTTTCTTTCTTTCTTTTTTTTTTTGTGGTACTGGGGTGAAACCCAGGGGCGTTCTACCTCCAAGTTACACCCCAGCCATATATATATATATATATATTTTTTTTTTTTTTTTTTTTTTTTTCTCGCGGCTGGGGATGGAACCCAGGGACATTCGACCTCCAAGCTACACACTCTGCCCTATTTCTTATTCTTTATTTTGAAACCGGGTCTCACTGAATTGCAAAAGGCCTTGCTAGGTAGCTGAGGCTGTCCACAAACCACAGTCCTCCAGTCTCAGCCTCCCAAATGCTGGGATTCCAAACTTGCACCACCACACCCAGCTGTATCCATACATGTTAATAGAGTACAAGATGGAGGAGGCATATATGCACACGTGACCCAATTAGCCCTTACCCAATTCTTGTCCCATTCTCTCCCCTTCCTTTCTTCTTATGTTTGGCTTAGTGATTGACTTTGATATGTTTTTTAAAGTACATCTTGTGCATTGAAGAATTTTCCTTTCTCCCCTTCCATCCCCTCAATTAGGTCACATGATCTGCTCATCTTTAGTATCTCCTTCATCTAGAGTTCATCCTATGACCCATTATCTCCCTAGCTTTTGCATATTAGGGAAAGCATTTGATTTCTAATATTTTGTGACTGACTAATCTCACTTAGCATAATGCCCTCCAGTTCCATCCATTTTCCTATAAATAATTTTATTGTGTTTTATTTATGGCTGAGTAAAATCCATTGTGTACATATCCCATAGTGTTGTAATTCATCATCTGTTGATGGACATCTTGGCTGGTTTCATATTATGGCAATTGAGAATTCTGTAGCAATGAACATAGACATGCATGCATTAGTTTGGTAGGTTAGTTTCCATTATTTGGGGTAGATATCCAGAAGTGATATTGCTAGATCATATGGTAAGTTTGTTCCCATTCTTCTGAGGATCCTCCATACAGTTTTCCAAAGTGGTTGTACTAATTTTCATTCCCAGCAACAATGTATTAGAGTTCCTACTTCTCCACATCCTCATTAGCATTTGTTGTTGTTTGTGTTTTGAATGATTGCCATTCTAGTTGGAGTTAGATAAAATCTCAGGGTAGTTTGATTTGCATCTCTAATTGCTAATGATATTGAGCATTTTTTATGTATTAATTGGCCATTTGAATTTCTTCTTTTATGACGTGTCTATTTAGTTCACTAGCTCATTTTTTGATTAGGTTGTTTGTTTTTTTTAGTGCTGAATTTCTTGAGTTCTCTATGTAGTCTAGATATTAGTGCTCTATTGGAGGAATAGGTGGCAAAAATCTTCTCCAATTTTGTTGACTCTCAGTTGAGGTTCTTGATAGTTTCCTTTGCTGTACTGAAGCTCTTCAGTTTAATGCAATCCCACATATTTTCTGCCTTTTAGTTTCTTGTGCCTTTGGGGTCTTATTAAGATAGTTTTTATATGTTCTGTGTGTTGCACTGTTGGACCTATGCCATCTTCAAAGAGTCTCAAGGTATCTGGTCTAATTTCCAAGTCTTTGATTTATCTGGAATTGACTTTTGTACAGGGTGAGAAAGTAAGGTTTATTTCTATTTTTCTGCATATGGTTAACCAGTTTTGCCAACACTATTTGTTGAACAGGTTATCTTCTTTTACAGTGTATGTTTTTTGTCCCTTTGTCAAAAATTAATTTACTATAGCTGGGCATGGTGGCGCATGCTTGTAATCCCAGCATTTGGGAGGCTGAGACCGGAGGATCATGGTTCCTGGACAGCCTCAGATACTTAGTGAGGCCCTTCGCAACTCAGTGAGACCCAGTTTCAAAATAAAGAATAAAAAATTGGGCAGGGGGTGTAGCTCGGATGTCAAATGCCATTTGTTTACATCCCCAGACCCACAGACACACAAAAAATTAATTGGCTGTAAGTGTGCGAATTTTTTTCTGAGTCTTCTATTACGCTCCATTGGTCTATGCATCTGTTTTTGTGCGTATGCCACTACTATGCTATTTTTATCACAATGACTTTGTAGTATTAAGTCAGGCATTGTGATTCTTCCTGCATGTTTTTTTTTTTTGTTGTTGTTGTTGTTGTTGTTGTTGTTGTTGTTGTTGCTGAGAACTACTTTGGCTATGGCTATTCTGGGATTTTTTTTTTCCTAATGAATTAAAAAATTTATTTTTCTATATCTGTGAGAAATGACCTTGGTAATTTAATAGGTATTGAGTTGAATCTGTAGATAACATTTGGAAGTATGGCCATTTTGATATTTATTCTGTCTATCCAAGAACATGAAAGATATTTCCATCTTCTAAGTTCTTCTTTGACTTATTTTTTCAGTGTTTTAAATTTTCTTTTTAGAGGTCTTTACCTCCTTTTTAAAGTTTATGCCTAAGTATTTTTTTTTTTTTTGTGGGATATACCAAGTGGATGTGTCTTCTGGATTTCTTTCTCAGTGGATTTATGGTTGGTGTTCAGAAAAGCTTATGATTTTTAAGATTGATTTTGTATTCAGGCACCATTCTGAACTTGTTGATAATTTCTATAAGCCTTTTGATTGAGTTTGTTGACTCTTATAATATCATGTCTTTGGCAAATAGTGAAAGTTTGAGTTCTTTTTCTATTTGTACTCCCTTGATTTTCTTTTCTTTACATATTGATCTGTCGAGAGTCTCAAGTACTATATTGAAAAGAAGTGGTGATAATGGACATCTTTGTCTTGTTCCTGTTTTTAGGAAGAATTCTTGAAGATTTTCCCCATTTAATATGATGTTGACTGTGGGCTTATTGAATATTACATTTATTTTGTTGAGATATGTTCCTTCTATTTTGATTTGCTGCAGTGTTTTTTTTTTAGCATAAATGAATGTTGAATTTTGCCAATGATTTTTCAATGTCTATTGAAATCATGTGATTTTTTTTTTTTTGTCTTTGGTTCTGTTTACATGATGAATTACATGAATTTATTTTTGTATGTTGAACCAGCCTTGCATCGCTGGCATGAATCCTACTTGGCCGTGGTGTATGATTTTTTTTATATGGTTTTAAATGTGTGTTGCTGGTATTTTGTTTAGCAGTTTTGCATCTAAGTTCATCAATGATATAGGCCTGTAGTTTTCTTTTCTTCAGCTTTCTTTATTTGGTTTTGGTATTAATGTAATATTGGCTTTATAGAATGTATTTTATTATATTTATTTATTTATTTATTTATTTATTGCTGGTACTTGGGTTCCTGGAAACCCTTCTACCTCCAGGCTACACTCACAGACCTATTTTTTATACTTTTTTTTATTTTGAAACAGGGTCTCTTAAGCCAGTACAACTGGCTTCAAACCTGCGTGATCCTCCTGTCTCTGCCTCCCAAGCATAGGGATTACAAAGGTGCACCACCATGCCTCCTGATTTTATGTATTTTTTTATTCTCTACTTTGTTGATTTCTGCTCTAATTTTAATAATTGTCTGTCTTCTACTGGCTTTGGGGTTAGATTGTTTCTGTTCTTCAAGGACTTTGAGGTGTGTCATTAGGTTATTTATTTGGTCATTTTCCATTCTTCTTATGTGGGCACTAGTGCTATTAATTTTCCTCTTGCTGGGCATGGTGGTGCATGCTTGTAATCCTTGTGCTTGGGAGGTGGAGACAGTAGGATTGCGCAAGTTCAAAGCCAGCTGTGTTGTCTTAAGAGACCCTTTACAAATAAAAAAGTAAAAAATAGATCTGAGAGTATAGCCCTAAGGTAAAAGGGCTTCCAGGAACCCCAGTACCACCAAAAAAATTTTGTTTTTACTCTTAATGCTACCTTCAAAGTATTTCAGAGGTTTTGATATGTTGTATTGCTATTTTCATTTGTTTCTAGAAATTCCTTAATTTAACCCCTTACTTATTTTGTGACCCACTCTTTATTCAGCAGTGTGGTGTTCAATCTCTACATGTTTATGTGGTTTATCTGGGTCTTTTTATAGTTGACTTCTAGTTTCATTCTATTATGGTCTGAAAAGACACAGGAAAATATTTTTTATAAATTTGTTAGTTCTCACTTTGTGGCCCAGAATGTGATCAGTTTTGAAGACAGTTCCGTGAGTAGCTGAAAAAAATGTAAACTTTGCTGTAGTTGGATAAAATATTCTATATGTGTCTAATAGGTCCATTTGGTTGATGGTGTTCTTTAGGCCTGAGGCATCTTTACTGACCTTTTATCTAGAATATCAATCTAACAGTGTGAGAGGGTTGTTGAAGTCTCCCAGTATTATTGTATTGGGACTTATGTGTGAATTCATGTCACAGTTTGTTTTATGAAAGTAGGTGCACTTATGTTTGGTTAATTTAACTCTTTTGGTAAATGTTAACTATTGTTATTTTCTCTTGCTGAATTTTTTCTTTTTCCAGTAAAAAATGATCTGCTTTATGTCTTCTGATAAGTTTGTGCTTGAAGACTAACTTGCCTGATATCATAGTTGCTATCTTGCTTGTCTTTCAGTTCTGTTGGCATGAAATACCTGGCTCCAGCCCTTTATCTTTAGTTTATGACTATCTTTACTTATAAGGTGTGTTTCTTGCAGGTAGCAGATAGTTAGATTCTGTTTTTTAATCCATTTTGCCACATTGTCTTTTATTGGGTAGTTAAGGCCATTTATGTTCTGTGTGATTATTGAGAGACTGTTTTTAATTCCTAACATATTGGATTTTAACTTCTCTTGAGAGTGTTTGTTCTTTTTGGATTGGTTATTTGCTGTGTGGATCTTCTTGTTTCTCTGGTTCTGGCATGTATTACTTATTTTTTCTTTGTAATTAATCTCTTTGAATATTTTCTCTAGTGCCAGTTTGGAAGCTATAAATTCCCTCAGCTTTTGTTTGTCATGAAATATTTTTATTTCCCTGCCTAATTTGAGAGATGTTTTGCTGGGTAAAAAAATCTTGCCTGCAAGTTGTTTTCTTTCAGAGTTTAGAATGTTATTCCAGGCCTTTCTGTATTTCATGACTTGGTTTTGGAAGTCTGGAGTGATTCTAATTGGTTTTCTTGGGTTTTTTTTTTTGTTTTGTTTTTGTTGCCTTTATGATTCTCTCCTTCGCTTCTACATTGGTCAGTTTGATTATTATGTGGTGTGATGAACTTTTTTTTTTATCTTGTCTAACAGGGCTCTCTATGTTTACTGTACCTGTGTATCAACCTCTTATTCTATGTTTGGTTAATTTTCTGATATTACTTCTTTGAAAAGATTTTTATCCCTTTGGTTTCACCTTCTATTCCATTTTCTATGCTAATTATTCTCAGGTTAGCTCTTTTAAAAGTCCATATTTATTCAATCTCTAATTCATGCTGTTGAATTGTTTTGTACATTATATAACATGCATTCATTTTTTGAGTGATCACATTCTAGGAGTGAAATTCTATTCTCCATGTGGTCTAATTGTTTGTTTATAGTTTGAATTGATGCCTTCACTTCAATGATTGCATCATTTATTTCTTTCATACTCTAATTTTTTTACAGAAGTCCTATATTATTTCTACAGTTACATTCCTGATTTGATCTTCTGGAGATCTCTGTGATCCCATGTTGTCAGGTTCTGTTATTGTTGTATTATGGGAGCTCATTGCTTCCTTGTTATTTTTTTTCCAGAATTCAGAAGTTTATTTCTGTTGCTTTTGATAGATTCCTCTCATTCTCTTGGTGTCATTTGGTATATCCAAAGTCAAATTGTGTATTCAACAATGAAGGTTGAGTGAGGAGGGAAACTAAGTCATAAAATCAAAAATACGGTAAAGCCACAAATTGAATCAAATAGAATGTTATGCATTTGGTAAGGTAGTATATAGTAAAGATTAGAGATAGTGAATATGTCATGTTATTCTAGTAACCAATGTAGAGTATTTAGTATAATGATATAAAGTGGATTTAATACAAGACAAGGAAGAAGAGAGAAAAAAGAAAAAATACAGAAAATGGATAAAGAGAAGATATTAAGTATGTTCAAGGGAAGAAGATTGGGAGAGGGGGTTGGAAAAAGACAAACGAACAAGTATACACACTCACACACAAAACAACAATGATAATAAATTAATCCAACTCTACAAATATATGAATATTCAGCAGACCAGGTCTTTGCAGTCTCTCTCTTTGCAGACACCTAGTTCCACTGGCATCTTTCTTGATGCAAGCCTGGTTCTCTGAGTATTTCAGTCTATGTAGTGGTTGGTATCAATGGGGCTGAATCTATTGTTAAATGCAGATCATCCTCCATACTTTCCATGAATGTGGAGCCTGGGTCTCTCTCTGCCTCCATAGGTGGCAGAAGCCCCTGAGATCAAACTCAATGTAAGAGTCTCTGTTCTCCACAGCTAGTGCTGGGCTAGTCTGACTTCTCCCTGTTCACCAGGATTGAGTGATGTGTGGTGTTCCTGGAGATGCTACTAGTTGAATCTAGTGCTAAATGTAGGTCTCCTTTCCATCACAATTTCTACTGATTGCAGAGCCTGAGACTGTCTGAGCCTCTGCTATGTTCAACAGCAGATTGCACCCCTACTTTCCCTGAGTTGAACCCAGACAGATGATCTGTGTGATCTATGTGATAAGCCAGAAAATAAGTAAGAAATACTGCATGCCTCTGTTGTGTTGTCAAAGATGAAACAAATGGGCAAAAAGGGTTATGAGCAAAATAATGGGCAGCCATATATCTGAGTGGCCTAACAATGGCTCAGTACTCATGTACATATAAGTACCTCACATCTAACTTCTGTGCATGATAAGGTGCATTAGCTGATTTTGCAAGATAGTCTTCTATGTCCCACAGATGAAAATCAATTGAGTTGTCCCGTTTATTTAACAATAGTAATTAATTCCATCATCTGAAGGCTTCCCTCAGAGCTTTTATAAGTGTTGCATATTTATTTGAGCTAAGAAAATCAAAATTATCTATTTTCAAACAGTGCTTTGTTTGTTTCCCAGAACCATTCCTAATATGTACTAGAAAGAAAAACTGGCTACTATACAGATATTTGATTAATATATTATTCCTTCTCTCTCTGACTCATACCAATTCAGAGTAATAATTGTCACAATAATAATTGTCCCTTTGTATCTCTTTCTAAATCTGGGCTTCAGGAGAGTGAAAATGTGGGTGAATTGCCCCAATGCAAGTGGATCACTTAACTACCTAAAGGAAATCTTTATAAGGACAAAATATGGATTGACTGAAAGGAAAAAAATCTTACATGCATTATGCCATGTACAAACTTTGGCTTTTAAGCATAAACACAACATAGCAAATTTCTCAATACAAATATTTGTTAATTTGATATGTTAATTGAAGAACAAATTATAGATAACAAATATTTGTTAATTTGATATGTTAATTGAAGAACAAATTATAGATAATATTACATAGCTTGGTACAGTTGAAAGTCATAATCCTCTTAGTCTGGGGTTCAAGACCTTTCCAAAAGAACTAAAATCTACCTTTTCTATATTTCTAGACTTCTAATAGGAAATTAGGAAAATAATTCATTTATGTAAAATAGTGGAAGCAAAAATAGGAAAGTCAGGTGCCAGATAGAGGAAAATCAGTTCAGCTAGAATAGAGGACTCTGATAAACAGTAAGAAGAGAATAAAAATATATATTTGGATCCAATGGCAGAGTTTTAGGAAAATGAGATTATGGGATTTGCTCCTGAATCTATGGGCTATAGTGATACTTGAGGCATCTAAGCAGAGAAATTTTTTATAAAATTAATATTTTTGAGATTAAAGTTTTTCTTGAAATCTCATGGAGATGAGCCTATTTACCTGTGGTGAACATGGAAATGTGCCTCCCACCTTTTCTTTCCCAAATGATCTTTCTGTCCACATGGGTTTTTGTGGTCTATATCCAGCCTTAAGTTCTCAGTTCCTTCAAGGGCTGCCTCTACTTCATAGAGATGCTTCACTCAAGATCAAGTTCTTCTGGGAAGCCTCAGGGTTGAGTGAGGCAGGGGTGTGAAGGCCACCAGGACCTACTGAGGGAAACTCAGATGTCCCAAGGCTTCACAGGGACTGTGCCACACTTTGACTTCATCTCTACTAATTGGTGCTCTTTCCCTCTGAATTATCCATCAGGTACTCTTTATGAGTTAAATTGCATTCTCTCAAAACATTCATTAGTTGACATCTTTTTTCTTTCTTACTTTCTTTTTTTTCTTTTCTTTTTCTTTCTTTTTTTTTTGTGGTACTGGGGTTCCTGGAAACCCTTCTACCTCCAGGCTACACTACCAGACCTATTTTATACTTTTTATTTGGAAACTGGGTCTCTTAAGGCTTTGGACCAGCGTGATCCTCCTGTCTCCACCTGCCAAGCATGGGGATTACAAGCATGCACCACCACACCTGGCATTAGTTGACATCTTAATACCCAGTACCTCAGAATAAGACTTTATTTGGAAGTAGAGCCACTGTCAACATAACTAGATAAAATGAAGTTATTTTCTAAAGGAACTGAATCAGAATATTATGTTATACATGCATATCCATGTTTATAATAATACAATGTACAATATTCAAATAATGGAACCAGCTTAAGGTATGCATCAACAGATTAATGAATTATACAATTCTGGGACATTCATATAATTGGAATTCTGCTCAGCAATAAAGAACAAAATTATGTCATTTGAAGGAAAATGGATGTACTTGGAAACATTATGTCAAGTGAGATTAGCCAGTCACAGAAAGTGAAAGATTTGTTTTCTCTCGTATATAGAAGGTAGGGAGTAATTAGGATACAAGAGCAACTTTAGATAAAGGATAAGAAAACTTAGTGGAGTGATGGAGGGAGGAGGGAGGAGGGAGGATTAATAAATAAAAGATGTCCATTAATGTTATGTACATATATAAAATTATCAGTGTCAATCTCAATATTATGTACAAGCACTGTGTGCATTTATGTTGCTACCACTCTGAACTCCATTATAATATGACACTGTAATGTATCAATAAAAGTATATTAAAAAATAAAATACATAAATAAAATAATCTGAGATAAAAAAATATAAAATTGTACTGGAATATGGTAGGTTCTACTATTATGTGACTGGTGGCCTTACAAATCTGAACACAGAAACACAGGAGATGCTATCTAAAAATAATGGCAGAAACTAGAGTGATGCTACCACAAGTCAAAGAATGCCAAAGACTGCCAGCAAAGCAGCAGAAGCTATGGGATATGGGCAGCTCCTTCCCTGATGACCCTCACATGGAACCTATGCTGCTATACCTTAATTTCAGACTTAGCTTCCAAAACTGTGAGACAATAAATGTCTATTGTGAAAACGACTTCATTATTTACAGGAGCCCTAGACCATTAACACATATCCCAAACTATTTCTCAGTGTTTACTACCAGAAAACCCAACCTTTAAAAATATCATTTAATAAAAATTAGCATAGAAATATTTAAAAATAATGTGGAATCCTTAAGTAAAGAAGCACTTTAAAAAGTATCATGGAGACTTTTACATTCATACATCTAGTATAAAACTCAATTTGTTTATGTATGTAATGAAAGATATATGTTTGTGGATTAAGAAAATAAAAATGAGTCATAGCAAAAGTAACGAAGCAGAGATAATATATAAGAGGATTATCAGAAGTATAACAATATTTTCCTGAATTATCAAAAGTATGGATTAATTTAGTAACAAAATTATTGATATGCTGGGTATTTATAATACAGAGAAAAATAAACATTCAGAAAATAATTTCTGTTTTTATCTGTCTTTAGATAGAAACCATTATGTTCCCAATTATTTAATTGACTTAAGTTACAAATTTCCTATTGAGGTTATTCTGTTAGAAATATATTTGAAAGAAGCTTTCTTGTTCTATAGCATACCCAGTGATACATATTATTCTCCAACAAGACAGTTCCTTCAAATATTTTATTTGTTGACACATATACTTCTATTTTATGTCAGTGACAAAGTTTGGGATTCCCATGGCTTTAAAGGCCCAAATTTAATCTCACCCAAACTGACCACAAGTAAAAGTGGAGAAGGAGGATAGAAAAAAGCATTCTAAAGTCAGCCTCAGGTAAGTGTGTGACCTTGGATAAATATTTTCTCTCTCTGAGTGTCTGTTTCATCTGTAAAACTGAGGGTTAATGCAAATTACCTTTAAATTTTGGTGATTCTGAGTTTTTGAAACAGATACACAATGAGCAAAAGAGGGAGAAAAATGAGCAAGAGTGTACCACTTGCACTGGATTCGGGAGAAATGCCTGCAGAGTGTAGATGTAGAGGTGAGAACTGGTGCATCTATGCAGCCAGTCAGGAGCTCCAGAGCCCACAGCGGGCACTCAGAGTGCTAGAGATAACTCATCTTGGAAGCTACCCTTCTCAGTCTCCAGGAAGCATGTTCTTCCCAGCAGAGGAAATGTAATAGAAAGCAAATGGGCCTTTTAATTTGATTGATCTAGTTTCATGTCATACTTTAAGCAAAATTAAATTCTTTTGAACACATAACTTAAGATTTTTAACTTGCTGGTAAAAAGAAGATGCTAATGCAAATTATATATAAATAAAGCCAATTTTTAAAATGGTCATGTCTATCTTAAAAGGTTATCTGTGGAGAGTGGTCATATGTGTAGAGAACCTGGCCAAGGAAGCACTCACCATGCCAACCATTATCAATAATCTATGCAAAAACATGTGTTAATAAGGTAGGTTTTCTTTTTATTATTGATAGTGCATTGCAATTATACATCACAGTTAGGTTCAATGTGTTAAAAACATACATGCTCATCATGTTTCGAGTAGTTTCTTTCAAATCTACCCTGCTTCCCCACCCTTGTGTTAGTGAAATTGGCAAAAAAAAAAAACACCCACTTTACTTATTGTGGTATTATTTGCACTGTTTCCTTCTTCAGTTTTACCTTTTCCCCCTCACTCCCCCAACCCCCTTCTGCTACTCTACAGATCTATCTCTCTGCATTATTTAATTCTTTATAGTCTTCAATTCTCTTCCACTAGCATTTGCTTCTTGAATTTCTCAGCATAATTAATGAGTTTAGAAAGCAAACAATAAGCTAGGGTGATTTCCTACATTATACCCACAGTATATGTAAAGCCAATAAAAGTACCTTTTCTTCTTCCTCATACCTTAGCTTATTGGGAAAATAATCTCTAGTAAGCATTCCTGGTAGCAGATAATATTTCCAAGCATTGCATTGTGCCTTCAATGTCTGTGTAAGTTAATTATCTCCTGGAATGTGGGTCATTATTTGAAAACTATGCTCCTAGATCTATTTGCAGCCTCACCTAGGATCCAAACAGGAGGGCAGTAGTCTATTGGCTCTCAGTGCGAATTTGACCTAAGTTACCTACTGTGTGTTTACTGTGCTTGTTTCATGTAAACAAGAGGCAATTGGGATGGAATGAGGGTGCAATTATTGTTAGTGAAGCCCTCTGAGATTCTTAAAAAAAATCATACTGTATTAGACCTGAAGAAAAAGTTAGAGAATCAACAATTTATTCTACTCCTTATTTTCATTTGAAGTGACCAAAGCACCAATGAGTTTAAGTGACTTTTCCAAGACCACAGCTGTACAGTGGTGAGATTTGGTCTAAAATTTGTATTGCATAAATTCCAAATTAATGTTTTTGTTCATACACTGCTCAGCTTCATCATGATGATATAAGCTGATAAAAATATTGACATAAATTTAATGTCATTGGGCCATTTATTCATGATAAAACCTGTTTGTACCATTCAGCTATTTATTTCCTTTCACTCTGACCTTGAGAGAAGGCCAGAAGCACATTCATTTTCTAAAAAGGCTCATGCTTTCATGAGAAAGACACAGGCCTTGACTCTGAAGAGATGTGAGTTTAGATGGCAACATAATTTTTTGACTCAACTATTATAGGCTCTGGTTCCCTGTGGTTTGAATTTATAAAATAGAGACAAGACATGTCTTGGGAGCTTAACAAAGGGTGCAGACATTAACCATGGAAGGTGCTGAAAAATAGTAAGTACTCAACAAAAGGCACATAAGTCTTTCTTCCAAGAATCATCTATGTCTTAGCCATCTGATTCACTGATGTTTTCTCAAGCCCATTTGGAGAAGACTCAGCATACAACATTGAAAAAGGCTTAGGTTCAGGTATAACTGCCACCAGCTACCACAACAAGAGACTGTGCCCTTGTTCTTCCCTGCATTAGCCTTGATTTCTATATGCAGATGGACGTTATGTCCTACTATCTCCACCAGGCTGAGAGCTAGTTTAAAGACTTCCACCAGGGGCTTCTAAGAGTCTCAAATCAATCAGCTTGTAACAAAAGAAGAATACTGCAGAAGACCCACTTAGCAGAAGGGAAGTCCTGTCTCACCCAGCTAATTTCATCTGAAGAAAGTCACATTTTCTCAGAAAAATAAAGCTCATGTTCTTAGGCAATAAAAAACCTTACTTGTTTACTCATTTCATCCCCCATTCCCAGACCCCATATTTTCTGCTTTGGTGTGATTTGAAAAAGCTGTTTTCAACAGCTCATTCCTACCCACCCCCAATATCACTTCATTCAAAACATAGGATGATGTTACTAACCAGAAGAATCCGCCATCTGGCAAAGTTCTATTTTTACTGCCAAAGCAAACTAAAATACTAATTATCTTAAAATAGTAACACCTTTTTATTCTACTGATCCTCTTTTATAAATTCTTCCAAAATATGTTTTTCAGAAACTGTTTTCAGGGTATTGGAGACTAAGAGAAGGTCATTCATACATATACGGCCATGGGTACTTCTGTAATCTAACTATCACCCAAGTGTTCAAATAAACTCAAGGTACAAGACAAATATTTGGAGATTCAGAGAAGAAATGACAAATCCCAACTTCTAGAGTGACAAAGATTGAGCCTTCTGTCTTCCATGCTAGCAGTAGAATGTCTGAATATTGAAGCTTTCAGGTGTTTTGTGCTTTTCAAGAAGTTGGAACACATTGTTGGTGGGATTGCAAATTAATGCAACCACTTTGTAAAACAGTATGGAAAATCCTCAGAAGAATGAAAACAAACTTATCATAAGATCCAGCAATACCACTTATTGGTATCTATCCAAAAGAATGAAAACCAAACTACCAAACCAATGCACAAGTATTTGTAATTGAGATGACCTATTTGAGAGGATAGGAGTGGGGGAGATGGAAACTCTTTAAAGCACATTATGTACTCAAACAAATATATCAAAGTCAATCACTAAATTAATCAAGGAAAGAATGGATGGGGAGGTCACATGATGAGGATTGGATAAGGGCTAAATATGTGCATGCATATCCCCACAAGTTTTTTATTCCATTAAGATGTATGACTACAATGCACCAATAAAAATATTATAAAAAAAAGAAAGTTGGAAATCAATGCCTTGAAAATCTTTGAGACTTTTCATCCAAAAAGGTTAGAAGTTATTTTTATAAATAGAATTTGAGTTCTTTGAAGGAGTTGGGGAATAGACCTGACAAATGAGCTCTGTTTACTGAAAAGTTTAATCCTTCACCATTATTATCACCATTCATCTAGAATTAACTATATATCTAAAATGATACTAAGAGTTTTACATGTGATAATTCATTTAACTTTAACAATAACTCTGCAAAAGGGATCGTTTAAATCCTATTTTGTAAGTGGAGAACCTGAGGCACAGCAAGGTCACTCACCAGTCATAAAGTTAGAACATAGAAAAGTCAGAATCAAATTCACTTTATCAGAGCTCTCAAGCTAATGCTCTCACCACTACTGATCAGGTTCCACTGAGATCCTGAAGTCTTTGACTGTTTGTGAATTATATATTCTAGATTTTTAAAAATTCAGCTGCAAATTAAAATACCTAAAACTCTTTTCTTAATAAAAGGAACTAAGAGAATCATGAGATACTATGAAAATTATGACACTTTTAAAGACTTAAGTAAATCTTGACATTAATAAAATTTTCAAGAGTTCTAAGACTTAAAAAAGAACTAATTTTGCTTTCTATAAGCTCACTTCTTGAAGGGGAGTCTTCTCTGTCAGGGGCTAAATATTTCCTGCTGCTGCTGTTTGCTGACACCCCAATGAGCCTGCTTAGGAACATGTTGACAACATTAAAGACAGGCTGAATGTGCTCATGGAAAGATAAATATTAAAAGCAAGCTAGAGGGAAAAAGGACATTTTTTTCATTGTTTGTTTTTGTACTTTAGCACATGGCACTAGGAAAACAGTTTTCTGTTTCTGTTTCTGGAACAAAGATGGTATTGAGTGGATGAAATCTCACCTCAGGGATCAGCAACTTCAGAGTCAGGACAAGATCATTAAAATCTTCAATGGCAATTAAATGCTCCACTCAAAGGAAAGAGGCAGAACCACTGAAGGCAGAGATTGTGTTTACCTCTGAACAGTCTTAGCATGAGTTTAACCATTGCTGTCTTAAAAATTACTAGTGCTGGTTTTATATGAGTGTGTGGCAACATAAAATTTAATCAATTGCTAAAATTTTATCATTTACTTTACGTGTGTGTGTGTGTGTGTGTGTGTGTGTGTGTGTGTGTGTGTGTGGTGCTGGAGATTGAACTCAGGGGCATTCTACCTCCAAGCTACACCCCCAGATCTATTTTTAATTCTTTATTTTGAAACAGGGACTCACTGAGTTAGCTGAGGCTGTCTGCAAACCTGTGATCCTCCTGTCTCAGCCTCCCAAATGCTGGAATTACAAGCATGTGACATCATGCCTGGCCTAACTTGTGTTATTTCAAAAGAGGAGTTGATTTCCTGAAGGTGAAGGGAGGAAAAACTGTTCATAGTTGTTACTGGCCATACCATCATTTTTATTATCTCTCTATAAACTTTTAAAATTCTGCTTAATTTCCCACTTGTGTGCTATACTATAGAATGCAGAAAATTGGAGGCTCATTTTTCTAGTTCAATACCAAACATTTTTTTACCTATTGATATAGAACTAATATTTATATATTTACCTTCACTAATTTCTTCATTTGTCATTCAATAAATATTTATAGAGTATACTCCAGATGCCAAGGACTCTTCTAGTTAATGAGAATACAAATATGAATAAGGTTTTATCTGTGCCTTCAAGAAGCTCACATTCTAATTCTATCTTGTGTGATTAATGAGCCTTAACAGGGGAATGAATGTACCAGGTGCAGCAGAAGTGAGAACAAGGATGGAACTGTACTCAGAAAGGTCAAAAAGAGCATCACAGAAGAGTGAGGCTTCAGCTGAAACCTCGGAAAGGGAAAGAGGCTCTCCAGGAAGAGAGTGAGTTTAGATAAGACACGTGGTACAGTGATCTGCATGGACAGTACCCTTTGCAGTAGATATGTGGAATTTCTTAAAAGATAAAATAGCCTGCATGTTAGAGTATCTTTAAAATATTCTTAAACTTTATAACAACTGAAAAAACTATTTAAATAAAGAGGGTTAGGATGGTTAAGAAAACAACATTCACTTTTTTGATAATTGTGCTCTCCAAACTACTAACCGACATGTGGCCCACCCAGTCTCCCTCTAAGAGGAGCTGAACCTCCAGGCTTTGCTCTCTGCCACCTTCCTGCCATGACCTGCAGCATTCAGCTAGCTGTTCTAACTGCAGTACTGCATTTCTGACTCACAGGCAATCAACCCAAAACCTCTTCTTGTCCTCCTGCCTCCTTACACACATCAAGGTATACCTCCATAAATATGGGCTCATTTGAATTATCACATCCTTTATCTTCTCAAATCCATCTTTACTGTGTCAATTTCTAATCTCTTCTAAATCACCAGCATCACTTTGAATTCTGAATATTTCTTTCATCGAAGTAAGAGAACCTCAGTTTATACAACTATGTCATTGGTGTATTCAGATAACTTAGAAATCTGCATTGAACTCTGCTGTGTCATTGATCAAAATGACACTTAGTCTGCTCCCAAGACTTCTTCATACTGAAGATCTCTTATTAAATCCCTAGCCTACCATTTATTTTCAAGGACCATTCACAGATGATATTTCTAGCCAAATGTTAGAAACCTATCTAGAAAGTGTACATGTTCTTATCCATGTGTACATGTTCATATCCATAAGGGTTAATCATGTACTCCAAAGATCAATTTAGAAACATCACTAAGGTCAAGAGAAATGAGAGGTACAAGAACCCAAATTGTCCTCCTGACCTAAATGACATTAGTTTTTTCTGACAGAACTTGATCTTGACAAGCAATAAGAACAAAACGAACTGGCATTTGTGGTCTTTAAAATAAGACTTTCAGAGGAATTTCACATAACTGAAACTAATGAGAACTATGTGAATCAGGAATAAATGAGAAAAAAAATGAAGCACACAAAAGGCAAGGGTTTGCTATGATTCGCACACAAGTAAATGGTTAAACTCAGACTTTGAAGGCAGGCATTTCTAGGTTAAATTCTGAATCAACCCTAGGAATCTGGAAAAATAAATTTTACAATATTTTCTCTGTTAAGAAGTTACTGTTCTATATTTTTTTCTACTTGATTTCTAGGTATGTTCCCAGATTTCTAATAATTTTCATTCATTGAGCTAATATTCAATCAACAACAGTGGACAAGTATTTTAGTGTCATGAGATACAAGTGAGCTCTGCTTTTCAAACAAAAGTATAAGCAGAAAATGGTACTTGAAAAAAAAAGAAAAGAAAAGAAATGGGCTTGCAGTGCAACACGTGATGTTCAGTAGAAATAAGTGCTGGGATCAGGATAAGCACTATTGCTTGGTTCAGTGGTTCATAATGGCAGTGAAGAGTTCAGTAAAGAAGTTTGCAACATTTTCACAAGATCTTTTGGACATGCTTTATTTCATTTCTGTTTCTGTCCTTCAGTCTACTCTTTCTGACCTATCCAAAAAAGCTGGTCATCATTTTTATAATCAAGTTCAGGTTTTAGCATAAGCATCTCTGTAACACTAGGTAATTGATTGGAAAAAAAAGGCAATAAGAAGATGAAATTAAAGCATGTGGATTTTTTTAGGCATAATAGATATCATATCTTTTTAAAGTTAATTAAGCAAACTAGTCCCCTGGTAACTTGATAGATGCAGCTAATTGGTATAAAATTAATGTATGGTCATAGACTAAAAAAAAAAGCCTGATATATATGATGAAGAAAGCAATGTAGGGAAGTGATGAAGGGCCTATGTACTGAACTTTCTAGAATATGGGTGGGTGAATAAATCAGGCTCTAAGTTGTTTTCTATTACCTCCAAAGAAGGAATAGTGATGATGACTATTGAAAGGCTTTGGAGGAATTAGCAAAAATACAAGGACAGTGATTATGAAACTTCCAATTAAAAGTCAAGCATGGGGGTTTCTAAATCATTGTAGGGTCTCTCAGAGAGAGTGTGTTTGATCAGTAATCTGCCACTTAACAAATGGAACTCCAACAGACATTAATTGAATCTCAGAAGAGCATGAAGAAGGATCCGAAATTTCCCAGGACTCAAATGGCTATATTTGAAATCAGGTAAATTTGGTGAGCTCATATCAAAATTAGCAAGATTGTGAAATTCCTTCAGAGTTTTTCAATACAGCTATTATGGAGATCACCTGATTTGGTCAAATTTCACCTTCATATACAAAGAAAAAGAATATGATATACCTTGGAAAAGAAACTAAAGAGCCAGTTATCAACTATTTTTTTTCAAAAATGACTCTCCAATTATTGCATCTCTCTAATGACTAATGATGCTACACATATTTTCATATATTTATTGACTATTTGTATCTCTTCTTTTGTGAGGTGTCTATTCAAATCAGTTATCCATTTCTTGATTGGGTTATTTGTTTTGCCAGTGTAGAGTCTTTTAAGCTCTTTTTATATTCTGGATATTAGCCCTGTATCAGAGTGGTGGCTGGTAAAGATCTTCTCCCATTCTGTAGGCATTTTCTTTAGGTTATTTATGGTTTCCTTTTTTGAAAAGAAACTTTTTAGTTTGATGCCATCCAATGTCCAACTTGTAAATTCTTGCTTTAATTTCCTATGCTTTGGAGATCTTGTTCAGAAAGTTATTGCCTGTGCCTATGTGTTGTAGTGTTGAGCCTATGTCCTCTAGTAACCTTACAGTCTCTGGTGTAATTTCTAAGTCTTTGATCCATCTTGAGTTGATTCCTGTATATGGTAAGAGATAAGGATTTAGTTGCATCTTTCTACAAATGGATATGCAGCTCTTCCAGCATATTTGTTGAAAAGGCTATTTTTTTCCAGCATATGAGTTTGGCCCCTTTGTCAAATATTGACTATAGGTGTGTGAGGATTTTTTTTTCTGTGTCTTCTCCTCTGCTTCATTGGTCTGTATGCATTTTGTTGTGCCAATATTGTGCTGTTTTTACTACTATTGCTCTATAGTATGATTTGAAGATAGGGATTGTGATGCCTCCTACATGATTCTTATTGCCGAGGATTGCTTGGGCTATTCTGGGTCTTTTCTTTCTCCCTAAAATTTCATGACTGATTTTTCTAGATCTATGAAGAATATCATTAGTATTTTGATAGGAATTTTATCGAACTTTTGGCAGAATGGCCATTTTGATGATATTTATTCTGCCTATCCATGAGAAGGAGATCTTTCCATCTTTCAAGGTCTTCTTCAATTTCTTTCTTTAATGTTTTATCATTTTCATTGTAGAGATCTTTTCCATCTTTGGTTAGGTTTATCCCTAGGTATTTTATTGGTTTGGAGGATATAGTGAATGGAATTGTTTTGTTTCTTTTATTGTGGATTCACTGTTGGCATATAGAAAAACAACTAATTTCTTTAGATTGATTTTGTATCCTGCAACTTTGCTGAATTGGTTAATCAGCTCCAGTAGTCTTTTGGTTGAGTTTTTGGGTGTTCTAAATAAAGTATCATGTCATCTGCAAATAAAGATTGTTTTAATTTCTCTCTTCCTATTTGAATTCCTTTGATTTCCAACAAGACAAGGATCCTCACTATCACCACTGCTTTTCAATATAGTCCTCAAAACTCGTGCCACAGCAATATTCTCATATTTTGGAAGGGTAGGTTGAATGCAAATGACTTTCCCAAGTTGACATTCAAAATTGCAGTATGCAAGTTCAAAATAAGAAGTGTGAAACTGAAATCCTCATTTTTAAATAATAAATCTAGTGTTCTTACCTCTAAACCAGGCTTCTAGAGAAGCATTGCCAACAATCACTTATTAGAATATATCCTAGCACTGTGCTTCTACATTCTTTCCCAACTTACCAGCATGTATATAAAGAATTCAAAGGATGATAGCTGATTAATCAGACTATATGGCTTTATTGAGTACCTGCTCATTTGTAAGCATCTGCTAATTATGCTAATAAATGATTTTATGGAAGTAAAAAAAAACATATCTAATCTAACTTCAACCCTAATTACAAGAGGCACAAACAACTGCAATAAAATTTAGCATAGAGCCAAGCATGGTACACACCTGTAATCCCAGTACTTGGGAGGCTGAGAAAGGAGGATGGCAGATTTGTGGACAGCCTCAACAACTTAGGCCCTCTGAAACTTAGTGAGACTTTGTTTCAAAAATAAAAAAAAAATAATAATACTTTTGTTCTTTATTACTAAGTAGAATTTTGTTCTTTACTACTAAGTATGTATAATAAAAGAACAAAATTATATCATTTTTATAAAAATAGGTGGATCTGAAAAGCATTATGTTAAGTGAGATTAACCAGTTATAGTAAATGAAAGGTCATATGTTTTCTCTCTTATGCAGAAGATGGGGAGTAATTTGAATACCAGAGAGACTTTAGGCAATGGAGGAGAAATTTCAGTGGAACCAGAATGGTGGTTTGGGGAGGAGGGTGAGAGAGAAAAAATTAATGAAGGAATTATTTCCACTGACATTATACACATGTATGTGAATCCTAATGCCATTATCAATACTCTGTATGGGAAAGAGGGGAATGAGGAGGGAGCAGGGAAAAACTCACCAAGTGCTATGTGCATGTATGTCACTATCACTATGAATCAAATTATGTTATAATACTACAATGCACCAATAAAGGTTTAAAAATAAAAAATAAAATAATATATGGCATTGAGTATATCTCAAAGGTAGAATGCCCCTGAGTTCAATCTCCAGTACCACAAAATAATAATAATAATAATAATAATAATAATAATAATAATAATAGCAATAATAATAAATAGCACTTGAACTGGGTGAGGTGGCACACACTTGTAATCCCAGCATTTGGGAGGCAGAGACTGGAGGATAGTGGTTCAAGGACAGCCTCAGCTATGTGGCGAAGCAATTTGCAACTCTGTGAGACCCTGTTTCAAAAATAAAAATACTAAAACTAGGGCTGGGGGTGTAGCTTGGAGGTATAGTGGCCCTGGGTTCCATCCCTGGTACTGCAAAATAAAATGAAATAAAAGAAAAGAAAAGAAGTAGCATTTACATGAGTAATGATGGGAATCTTAACTAATGGGTAAGGCTGAGCAAGAGTTCCCTAAAGATATGATAGTTAAAATGAGTTTTTTTTTTTTTGTTTTTGTTTTTGCTGGTACTTGAGATGGAACCCAACTGCATTCTACCTCTGAGCTACACCCCCAGTCATATTTTTTTTTATTCTTTATTTTGAAACAGGGTCTCACTGAGTTGCAAAGAGCTTCACTAAGTAGCTGAGGCTGTCCATGAAAAATGATCCTCCTGTCTCAGCCTTCTGAATGCAGGGATTACAAGCGTGTGCCACCATACCTTTAAAACTCATTTAAAACTCAAATGAGTTTTAAAGGTGGAGGAATATGCCATTGATTTCATGTAGTACATTTTACATAGCCAAATAAACTTGACAACTGAGTACAAGTTATATAGATTATTAAATCTTTTACAATTTTTTGTGGTACTGGGAATTGAATCCAGAGGCATTCTTCCTCCTAGTTACATAAACAGATTGATTTTATTGCTTATTTGGAAACAGGATCTTACTAGGTTGCTGAGAGCCTCACTAAATGCTGAGGCTTCCCTAGAACCTACAATCCTCCATACTCAGCCTCCCAAGTATTAAGATTACAAGCATGCAGCACCATGCCTAGCAGATTCTACAATTTAATCCAATTTAGGAGGAAGTAATTAAATGTAAGTTAGTCATTGTAAAGCATATTAGTTATTCCTCACTTCCCTTGGGAAAGTAGCATCTGGAACATACATTTTAAGGAATGGTCAGTCAAACTGTCAACAATTTGGTAACTAATGACCAGACAAATAAAGGGGATGAGAGTCATGTTTACAGGAGAACAAGAAAAGCCTGCATATCTGGACCATGTAATAGTTGTAATAGTGGCAGATGGCATAAGGGAGAGTAGAAGACAAAAAAAAACAAAAACAAAAACAACAAAAAAAAACTACAAGAAGCAAAAAAAAAAAATTAACAGCTATAGAATTAAGCTCATGTATTACACTTTTCTGAATCTATTTGGGGGAAACTTCTCCCTAGACAGTCTCAAGAATTATGGTTAAAGTACTAAGGTGCGCACCGGGTGTGGTGGTGCATGCTTGTAATCCCTGTGCTTGGGAGGTGGAGACCAGAGGATAGTGCAGGTTCGAAGCCAGCCTCACTGGCTTAAGAGACCCTGTTTCCAAATAAAAATATAAAATAGGTCTGGGAGTGTAGCCCGGAGGTAGAAGGGCTTCCAGAAACCCCAGTACCACCCAAAACAAAACAAAACAAAGTACTAATACTACATGTATTAGTTGTCAAAGGCATGCAATAAATTGTCAGCCAAGGAACACATTCTAACAAGACATTAGACAATTTGCATAAAACACAGCCACAAGGTGAATACTTCCTTTGAGTCACTTCACAGAGCTTCTGAGACATCCCTTCTGTCTCCACCCTCACCACTTACTGCCAGGATACAACAACAAAACAAAGGAATGGACAAATAATCTAGCAGAAAAAGACACAACTGGCAATTCATGAAGCAGAAAGCAAGTCAAATCCATTAACAACACCATTTGCCATGTGTGCATGTGGGTCATAAAACAAACTAAAATTCATGCATATACAAAAAGACAGGTTTTATCATCATCCTGAGTGGGCCTCTCAGTGGTAAGTCATTACCATCACCATTTCAAGAGAAAGTAAAACCAAAGAGAGACAACAGAAGCTGTCATATTCATGAAGCTTCTCATCTCTTCTTAAAGCATAATCCTGGATACTATGTTTATAAAGGAAAGTAGGGCTCCATTTCTGTCTCAAGCAGCATTTCTTATGATTAATGTTAGAGAAATACATAAGCATCTCTGGGAGCATGAGAAATGGGTCTTAAAAATGAGAAACTCCACAAATGAAAAGACGTATTAAGTGAGTGGGCATGGACAGCAGCAGAGGGGCCTGAAGCAACATCACATGTTGGGAGAGACATGTGCATGTTCATGTTTATTACAGCACTGTTTACAGTAGCATGAGGCAGAATCAAGTAAGTATCCCTCAGCTTCTGAGAATAATGACAGTGTACACGATTAGTTGTGCTTTAACTTACTGTAAAAATTGTAGCATCTATGTTCACAAATGCATGTTTTCCCAAATTGCCTTTATATGTGACAATAATTGAAGTTAAGGATACAAAAATCCTGCACTTCTAGTTCAGAGGTTTCAACTGGTCCATAATTCAATGTATGAAAATGTGAAAGATAATTTTTATATTTGTTTGTTACTAACTCAAATAATTAAAATGAGGACAATTTTTAAACAACAAAAAATGTGTGTTATCTTTCCACAATGGAATACTATTGTGCCATTATAAAAAGTGAAATCCTATCATTGTGACAATACAGTTGATACTAAAGATCATTATGTTAAGTGAAGTAAGCCAGGAACAGAAAGACAAGGACTGGAGGGTCTCATTCATATGTGAAATCTAAAAAAGTAGAGCTTGTCCAAATTGAGAGTAGAATGGTAGTTACTAGAGAAGAAGGAGAGTAAGGAAGATGGAGAATGGAGAAAGTTAGATAGGTGGGTACTAAGCTACAGTTAATTAGGAGTAAGAAGCTTTGGTGTGCTCTTATACAGTAGGGTGACTATACGGGATGATAATGTGTTGTTCAGTTAAAAAATCTATAAATTATTTTGAATATTTTCACCATGAAGAAATTATAAATGTTGGTGATTTTTAAAATATGTGTGTTGGGGGTACTCAGAAGCAGATCTAGATATATAGTGTTATAGATAGATACATAGATGATAGATAGATAGATAGATAGATAGATGTTATTAAGTAAAGAGAATAAAATTTTAAAAGTGGGCAGGGGACACAAAAGAACAGCATCATTTTTCAAGAATTTTGAGTATTTTGAATAAAACAATAAAAATCTAGTAAAGAGGTTTAAGCTTAGGATATTTAACTAATTTCTCACTTTAATTAGTATTACTTTAGAATTCCATGTTTAAAATATTTTCTACTGAATTTTCATAAGCAGTCTTTATTGTACGTAAGTCCTTCTTTTTTATTTGACTCTTTATTAGACCTGTATATTAACTTTTATCAAATGCCTTTTAACATCTTTCAAGAAGATTATATGGCATTTCCTTTAGAATTTGTTGAAGCTTATACGGAGAGATGGATAGATGTTATATTTATTAAATAAATCCTATATGTCAGAGTCTATTATTCTGATGCATTGCTGTTTTATTTCCTAATATTTCATTTACACTCTTTTAAGATATACTCATCATTGTGCCTGATCTGTAGTTTTCTTTCCCTCCTCTCACTGTTTTGGTGCTATTTACTTTTTTTCTAGCAGTGCCTTTATCTGGTTTTATATTAATGTTATTTTGACCTTATAAAAATGAAATTTAATGAGCTACTCATTTTTTATAGTCTGGATTAGAAATAGCTTTAGATGTCTCTGTTCTCTAAGGTTTAAAGTTTCAACTGTGAACACATGTGGTTCTGGGTTTATACATGTCTAGGTATCCATTTTGTGGCCTGGTCTCCTCTGAGATGATTGGCTTATGGACATTTTTGTTTCTTTTTAGGGTCACCGTTACCAATTTGTATTTTAATAGAAAATCACCTATTTCACCTAAGTTTTTAAATATTTTATTTTTTTAAATTTACTTATGTGGTACTGGGGATTAAACCCAGGGGCATTCTATCTCTGAGCTACAGCTATAGACCAATTTTGTATTCTTTAATTTGAAACAAGGTTCTCATTAAGTTTTATAGGGCTTCACTAAGTAGCTGAGGCTGGCTGAGAATCAACATCTTCCGGTCTCAGTCTCTCAAGTATTGGGATTACAAGTATGCACCACCACACCCAGCCTCTTATAATTATTTTAATCTACATTTGCAATTACATCTTTTTTTCTATCATATACTTTTTCTCACTGAGTTTTGTCTCTAATCATGCTTGAAAAAGGTATATCTATTTCATTAGGTCTTTAATGTTTTAGGATTTTTTAATTGTTTTGGTTTTTATTTTGATTTGTTGATTTTGGTTTGTTGTTTTTGGTACTGGAGATGAACCCAGGGCCTTGCACGTACAGGCAAGTGCTCTACCACTGAGCTTAAAACCTCCAGCCCAGTTTTTTAATGTTTTAGATTTACTTATCTTTTTTTTCTATTTTCTTATTCCTTATTTTACTAGTTACTACTTCTTTTTCTAAATTGTTTTTCTGGCTAGGCATAGTGATGCATGCTTATAATACCAGTACTGGGGAGTCTAAGACAGGAGGATCACAGGTTTGTGGCCAGCTTCAGCTACTTAGTGAGGGCCCTGCAATTTAGGGAGAACCTGTTTCAAAAAAAAAAAAAATAAGGTTGGGGGTGTAGCTCAGAGGTAGAATGTCCCTGGCTGAAAACCCCAGTACCACAAAATGAAATAAAATAAAATAACATTGTTTATCTGACATCTTCATATGAATGCTACATTTTTAGTTTTTCATGTTTTCTTTTTTTTAAATTATATTTTTTAAATTTTTATTGGTGCATTATATTCATACAACTTATTGGGGTAAAAAAAAAAAAACTTGTGTGTACAAACATGTACTCATCGCTGATTTAACCCCTACCCAATTCCCACCCCATTCCCTCTCCGTCCCTCACTCCCTTGCTTGGCTTAGTGATTGACTTCGATATGTTTAAGTACATTGTGTGCTTTAGAGATTTTCCTATTCCCCTGTCTCCTCCTTTAGGTTGTCCTGTTTGCTCCTCTATAGGATTTCCTCTTTCAAGAGTTCCTCCTATGACCCATTTCTCCCTAACTCTCACATATTAGGGAAAGCATCTGATTTCTTATTTTTTGTGACTGACTAATCTCACTTAGCATAATGTCCTCCAGTTCCATCCATTTTGCTGAAAACGACGTAATTGAGTTTTTTTTGATGGCTGAGTAAAATTCCATTGTGTACATATCCCACAGTTTTGTAATCCATTCATTTGTTGATGGACATCTTGGCTGGTTCCATAGTTTGGCTATGGTGAATTGTGCAGCTATGAACATAGATACACATGCATTAGTTTGGTTTCTTTTCTTTTGGGTAGATACCCAACAGTGGTATTGCTGGATCAAATGGTAGGTTTGTTCCCATTCTTCTGAGGATTCTCCATACTGTTTTCCAAAGTGGTTGCACTAATTTGCAATCCCACCACCAATGTCTTAGAGTTCCCACTTCTCCACATCCTCACCAGCATCTGTTGTTGTTTGTGTTTTGAATGATTGTCATTCTAGTTGGAGTTAGGTGAAATCTCAGGGTAGTTTTGATTTGCATCTCTCTGATTGCCAGTGATGTTGAGCATTTTTTCATGCATTTATTGGACATTTGAATTTCTTCTTTTGTGAAGTGTCTATTTCATTTGCCCATTTTGTTATTGGATGCTTTGTTTTCTTAGTGTTGGGTTTCTTGAGTTCTCTGTATATTCTAGATATTAGTCCTCTATCAGTGGTGTAGGTGGCAAAAATCTTCTCCCATTCTGTTGGCGCTCGATTGAGATTCTTGATAGTTTCCTTTGCTGAACAGAAGCTCTTCAGTTTCATGCAATCCCATGTATTGATTCACCTTTTAATTTGTTGTGCCTTTGGGGTCTTGTTGAGGAAATGTTTGTCTGTGCCTATGTGTTGTAGTGTTGGACCTATGCCCTCTTCAAGGAGCTTCAAAGTCTCTGGTGTAATTTCCAAGTCTTTGATCCATCGTGAGTTGAATTTTGTACAGGGTGAAAAAGTGAGATTAACATCCAATTTTCTGCATATGGTTAACCAGTTTTGCCAACACCATTTGTTGAAGAGGCTATCTTTTTTCCAGTGTATGTTTTTGGCCTCTTTGTCAAAAATCAATTGGCTGAAAGTGTGTGGACTTGTTTTTGGGTCTTCTATTCTGCTCCATTGGTCTATATATTTGTTCTTTTGGCAGTACCATGCTGTTTTTATTACAATGGATTTGTAGTATAGTTTAAAGTCAGGTATTGTGACTCCTCCTGCGTGGTTTTTGTTGCTGAGAACTACTTTGGCTATTCTGGGCTTTTTTGTTATTCCAGATAAATTTAAGGACTGATTTTTCTATGTCTGTGAGGAATGATCTTGGTAGTTTAATGGGCATTGCATTAAATCTCTAGATCACTTTGGGGAGGATGGCCATTTTAATGATATTTATTCTGCCAATCCATGAACATGGAAGATCTTTCCATCTTCTTAGATCTTCTTCGATTTCTTTTTTTAGTGTTTTATAATTTTTTTTTTGTGGAGATATTTTACCTCCTTGGTCAAGTTTATTCCTAGGTATTTATTTTTTTGTGGGAGATCCTGAGTGGAAGTGTTTTCTGAATTTCTTTTTCAGTGGATTTATGGTTGGTGTACAGGAAAGCTTCTGATTTTTTAAGATTGATTTTGTATCCAGATACTTTGCTGAATTTGTTGGTCAGTTCTATAAGCCTTTTGGTTGAGTTTGTTGGGTTTTCTAAATATAGTATTATGTCATCTGCAAAGAGTGAAAGCTTAAGTTCTTCTTTTTCTATTTGTACTCCTTTGATTTCCTTTTCTTGTCTTATTGCTCTGGCTAGAGTCTCTAGTACTATATTGAAGAGAAGTGGTGATAGTGGACATCCTTGTCTTGTTCCAGTTTTTAGGGGGAATTCTTGAAGTTTTTCCCCATTTAATATGATGTTGGCAGTGGGCTTATTGTAGATTGCCTTAATAATGTTGAGATAAGTTCCTTCTATTCCAATTATCTGCAGTGTTTTTGTCATAAATGAATGTTGAATTTTATCAAATGCTTTTTCAGCATCTATTGAGATGATCATGTGGTTTTTGTCTTTGATTCTGTTTATATGATGAATTACATGGATTGATTTTCGTATATTGAACCAACCTTGCATCCCTGGGATGAACCCTACCTGGTCATGGTGAATGATTTTCTTGATGTGGTTTTGAATGCGTGTTGCTAGTATTTTGTTTAATAGTTTTGCATCCAAGGTAATCAGAGATATAGGCCTGTAGTTTTCCTTCCTTGAACTGTCTTTATTCGGTTTGGGTATTAGTGTGATGTTGGCTTCATAGAATGTATTTGGGAGAGTCCCAGTTTTTTCTATTTCCCAAAATAGTTTGAGTAGTATTGGGATTAGCTCTTCTATAAAGGTTTTATTGAATTCACTTGGGAAACCATCTGGTCCTGGGCTTTTATTTGATGGTAAGCTCTTTATTGCTGTTTCAATCTCTTTGATGTTATTGGTTTGTTTAAGTGTTCTATATTTTCTTGACTCAGTTTAGGAAGGTTGTATTTATCTAGGAAGTTGTCGATTTCCTCCAGATTTTCCATTTTGTTGGAGTATAGTTTTTCAAAGTAGTTTCTGATAATCCTCTTGATTTCTACGCTGTCAGTAGTAATGTCTCCTTTTTCACCCCTTATCTTCATAATTTGGGTTGATTCTCTCTTTTTTTTTTAGTTAGGTTGGCTAGTGCTTTATCAGTCTTGTTAATTTTTTCAAGAAACCAGCTTTTGGTTTTGTTGATTTTTGTATTGTTTTTTATTTTCTATTTCGTTAATTTCTGCTCTAATTTTTAATAATTTCCCATCTTCTGCTGGCTTTGGGGTTCAATTGTTCCTGATTATCAAGGGCTTAGAGGTGTGTCATATGGCTATTTATTTGAAGATTTTCTGTTTTTCTTATGTGGGCACTCAGTGCTATAAATTTTCCTCTTAATACTGCCTTCAAAGTGTCTCAGAGGTTTTGATATGTTGTTTCTTTATTTTCATTTGTTTCTAGAAATTTCTTGATTTCACCTCTTACATCTTCATTCAGAAGTGTGGTGTTCAGTTTCCACATGTTTATGTTGTTTCTCTGGGACTTCTTATAGTTGATTTATAGTTTCATTCCATTATGGTCTGAAATGACACAGGGAAGTATGTAACATTTTTTAAATTTGCTAGTGCTCATTTTGTGTCCCAGGATGTGATCTCTTTTGGAGAAGGTTCCGTGAGCAGCTGAGAAAAAATGTAAACTCTGTTGTAGTTGGGTGAAACATTCTATATGTGTCCAACAGGTCCATTTGGTTAATGGTGTTCTTTAGTTCTGAGACATCTTTACTGACCCTTTGTCTGGAAGATCGGTCTAGTATTGTGAGAGGTGTGTTGAAGTCTCCCACTATTATTGTGTTGGGATTTATGTGTGACTTCATGTCACAAAGAGTTTGATTTATGAAAGTAGCTGCCCCTATGTTTGGGGCATAGATGTTGATTATTGTTATTTCCTCTTGCTGGACTATTCCTTTTACCAGTAAAATGTGACCTTCTTTGTCTCTTCTAATAAGTTTGGGTTTGAAGTCTAATTTGTCTAATATCATAGTTGTTACTCCTGCTTGTCTTCGAGTACCATTAGCATGGATTAACTTGCTCCAGCCCTTTACCTTGAGTTTGTTCCTATCTTTACTTGTAAGGCGTGTTTCTTGTAAGCAGCAGATGGATGGATTCTGGCTTTTAATCCATTTTGCCACTTTATGTCTTTTTATTGGGGAGTTGAGGCCGTTTACATTCAGTGTGATTATAGAGAGATAATTTTTAATTCCCAACATGTTAATATCTTATTTCTGTTTGAGATACTGTTTATTCTTCTTTGCTTAGTTGTCTGCTGGACAGGAATTCTTGTTTCTTTCGTTCTGGCGTGTATTACCCATTTCCTCTTTGCAGTTAATCTCCTTGAGTATTTTCTCTAGTGCTGGTTTTGAAGACATAAATTCCTTCAGTTGCTGTTTGTCATGGAAGCTTCTTATTTCCCCATCTAATTTGATGGATAGTTTTGCTGGGTAGGAAATTTTTGGCTGTAAGTTGTTTTCTTTCAGAGTTTGGAATATGTTACTCCAAGCCCTTCTGGCTTTCATAACTTGGTTTGGGAAGTCTGGAGTGATTCTAATTGGTTTGCCTCTGAATGTCACGTGGCCTTTTGCTTTTGTTGCCTTTAAGATTCTCTCCTTGGCTTCCACATTAGTCATTTTGACAATTATGTGGCATGGGGATCCTCTTCTCTGATCCTGTCTAAAGGGAGTTCTATAAGTTTCCTGGACCTGTGTATCAACCTCTTGCTCTATGTTTGGAAAATTTTCTGCTATTACTTCCTTGAAGAGATTGTTGATCCCTTTGGTTTCACCTTCTTTTCCCTCCTCTATTCCAATTATTCGTAGGTTAGCTCTCTTAAAATGGGCCCATATTTCTTCAATGTCAGATTCCTGCTGTCGGTTTTTTTTTTTTTTTTCTAAATTAAAAACTGTGTTCATTTTTGGAATGATCATCTTCAAGAAGCGAGATTCTATTCTCTATGTGGTCTAATCTGTTGTTTATACTTTGAATTGAGGCCTTTACTTCATTAATTGCATCCTTTATCTCTTTTTTGACTCTCTCTAAATTCTTTTCGAAAGTCCTCTATTATTTCTAAAGTTATTTTCCTAATTTGATCTTCTAGAGATCTTTGGATTTCTGTGTTATCTAATTCTGATGTTATGGGGTTGTGTGCATTCACTGCTCCATTGTTATTTCTCTTTCCCATGATTTTGGAAGTTTGTGCCTTCTCTGGGTTCTTCCCTGAGTCACTACGAGTTCACTTAAGATGCTCTGGATCTCGAGTCTGTGGCATCTCAGTCACCAGTACTCCTTTACTGGGTTGTATCACAAAGTCTCAGACTCAGGGAGTCAATATAGGCTCCTTAGACCGTGGGTGGTGACAAGTTGGGCATTCTCCAGCAGGGAGTTTTGACTATAGTATGATATTTCTGCCACTGCCACTCCCCCACTGGGCTGCACTGTTAAAATCTCCAACCTAGAGAGACTATCTGCGCAAGTCCCTGGGAGTACAGTACTGGGATTTCTCCCCTAGGGGCCGCAATTTGACTCACGGTTGTTGAGTGCGCTGATGGAGCTGTAGTGAATTTGGTGGATTCGCTGCTGCCGCCACTGGCAATATGGCACCACTGCCATGCCCTACACTGTGATGCGGAGTATTTCTTCTCTGGTTTTGAGCTCTGCTCTGAGTCCCTGCTAGGTGTGCTGTGCCCGGCCCTTGGGAGCTTTAGATGTTCCCTGTGCCAACAAAACTGCTTACTGCCGTTTGGCTGTTCAGCACCTGCTCACCTTGGCTTGCTGTCCACCCCTCCTCTCAGGCGCCTGGTTGCTGTTTGAGTGCGTTGGTCTAGGGCCGTCTGGTGAACTCGCTGCTGCCGCCAGCAGTAAGATGCTGCTTCTGCATCTTAGGCCACGAGGCCAGAGTACATCCTCTCTGGATTTGAGCTCTGTTTTGAGTCTCCCTCCTCTCTGGAACTTGGTGCTGCTAGGGAAGATGTAGGCCGTGCCACTCCAGCCGCTCTGCACCATGGCTTCAACTGCTCTGTGCCGTGGCTCTGGCTGCTCTGGCTGCTCTGGCCACTCCGCACCGCGGTGGGCACGGCACTTCGGGATGGTATTTTTCTGGTGTCTTGTTTTTCCAGACCTTTTTCTCTGTCCCTTGTATTTACAGTTTTTATTTCTTTGCTGGTGGTGTTTTCTGGCTCTGAAAGGCACTGGTTTTGTGGTATTAGAGTTAGATTGTTAGCGGAACTTGTAAGTGCCGCTTTCCTCCATAGCCATCTTCCCGGAAGTCCATGTTTTCTTTTTAATAGTAAAGACACTTAAGGCTATACATTTTTAGGGTGGTAAGTAATAGCATAAATGGTCTCTCTTTCTAGTTCTCTTCATTTTAATATTTTGTATTATATAAATGGTAAGTATTTTATTTTTAGTTTTTCAATTTTTTATTTTACATTTCTTAATTGGTCCATTGTATTTATACATTATAGTGGGGTAAAAAACTTGTGTAGTCATAAATGTACACATCACCCAGTCAGCCCCCACCCAGTTCCCATGCCACTCCGTCCCTTATATTACTTATTTCTACCTTTATTTGCACTTAACAAAATAATATGGTTCATAAGATACAAGCTTCTAGAAATTCATAAAGCTTTTTTGTTAACTAATAAATTATTAGTACTGTGGTTATTTTGTTAAGTGTCTGTTTTCCACCTCCTTATCTCCCTTGCTTCAATACTTTTATTTTTTGTCTTACTACAAATAACATATACAGTTTGAACTAGCATTAGTCCTATTTGAAAGTCTCAGGAATTTAAAGGTAATAGTTTATTTACAAATAATAAAATGACCAGCACTTCTACTTTCTACTTTGTTTTACATTATTTTTTCAGCTTTTATTAGTTTGATCATGCTGTTACTCACTGTGATTTGTGTTTTTCTTTATCACTCTCCTTAATTTAGAAGTTTTACTACATAATTCCATATATAATTACCTTCCCTTTCTTTAAGCTATTTCAAACACTAAATCTTAAATATTTTCTCACCAGAACATTCTGTCTGTCCAACCAAAATGCTATATATCTCCTCAATGAGCGCTCTCCTGTGTCCTTCTTAATATAAGATTTTAAATACTTTTCATGCTCCTCATTTCTCCTTGCAGAAATACTTGGAATGCTTTCACATATCCCCCACCCCTCACCCCAGCCTGACTTCTAGAGAGTACTCAGTAGTCCTACTACCCTCTGTTCCAGGCTTCCAGCAGAATCCCTTTTCCAATAATACATACTACTTCAAGTGTCCTTATCGAGAACTCTTACAAGCTGGGATTAATACTCTTACAAGTATTAATCCTAATACTTGGGAGGCTGAGACAGGAGGATTGCAGGTTTAAAGCAAATCCTCAGCAACTTGGCAAGGCCAGAAGTGCAGCTCAAAGGAGAATGTACCTGAATTTAATATCCAATACTCTTCCCCCATCACCACCACCCCCAAAAAATACTCTTTTAGACTTGTAGTCACTAAGGAGCTCCATATAGGCCTACTATAGAGAACAGTTGAGAGCCCTGTCTGGCCTGTCAACCTCAACCTCTCCTGATGTGGTACTGGTGAATATGTGTGTGTGTGTGTGTGTGTGTGTGTGTGTGTGTGTGTGTGTGTGTAGTGGGTGTGTGCTGTAAGTGGCACAGCTCACCACGTCTTCATTTCATAAGTCTCTGTGGGATTTTTGTGTCTTTCAAAATAAATTCATTTAGTAAACAATGAGCTATTAATGTATAGTTTTGGATGACTATAATGAGAAAATACTACCAATCCTGCTTGCAACATTTTAAGGTTTTGAACATTTCTTCTGGACAGGGAAATAAATCATTTGGTACCTTAAAAATGATTGACTTTAGCCGGGCGTGGTGGCACACGCTTGTAATCTCAGCATTCGAGAGGCTGAGACAGGAGGATTGCAGTTTGCGGACAGCCTCAGCTACTTAGTGAGGCCCTGTGTAACTTAGTGAGACCCTGTTTCAAAATAAAGAATAAAAACACCCTCACCCACAAGAAAAAAAAAATTGACTTTTCCTTCTTTTGCCTCTGTAATTTCTATTTTACATGTCAGAGTTTTGGGGTGTTTTTAAGAAATCCTCAAATATCTTATCTTTTTCTGCCTCTTTATATGTTTGCTTTGTGCCTCAAAATATATATTGCACTCAATCTTCCATCTCAACAGTGACTAGCCTCAACAATACCTAATAAAATAGTTTGGAAGACCATATATCTTGCTTTTAAATTTTTGGTTATAACTTGAATTCCTTAAATTGTTTACATACACAAACACACACACACACACACACACACACACACACACACACACACTCATAAGGTTATTTGTCTCTGTTAGAAGTTCTGTTTACTGGTCATATACTCAATTTGTTTGAGATGACCCTTTTCTTTCTAGCTGCTGAATCTTCTTAAATGGGTTGTTATTTTTTTTGTTATTCCACTTGGGATCACATGCTTTCCTTGGGGAATCCATGAGCAGCCTTCTGGGTCCCCACCCTCACCAGCACTAAGTATAGAAGTAGTCAGAGTTGAACCCCTCCTGGTATTCCAAAAAGCAGTCTCTTTGTTTTCAGATATCTCTGTGTACACCTTGGCTCAGATGAAAGAGAAGCCAACTCACATATTTTGCTCATTCTTTCTCAAATTTCATAAAACCAAAAAATTCTAATGAAAACTTTCTTGGAAATTCATATATCTTATACGTGAAGTCTTCTAATGACATGATATTTCTTGTCCTTAATGCATTACTTTCAGCAGCATTTCCAGGCATTTTTTAACGTGTGTGTGTGTGTGTGTGTGTGTGTGTGTGTGTGTGTGTGTATGTGATTTGGAATTAAATCCAGGGCCATTCTATCTCTGAGCCACACCCCAACCCATCTTTATTATTTTTATTCTAAAACAGGGTTTCAACAGGTTGCGAAGAGTCTTGCTACATTTCTGAGGCTGTCTTCAAACATGCAGATTCTCCTGTCTCAGTCTATTAGGCACTAGGATTATAGGCATGTGCCACTATGCCACCCAGTTTGTTAATTATTTAAGATACTATTTGTGACATTGTATTTCAAAAAAATATAATCTATGTTTAAAAGAGAAATTGGCTCGTTTTCTTTTTCTTCTTTTTTTTTAATTTGGAAACAGAGTGTTGCAAAATTGCTAAGAGCCTCACTAAATTGCTAAGGCTGTTCTCAAACCTGCCATTCTCTTAGCCTCCCAAGTACTAGGATTACAGGCATGTATCATGACACCTGGCTTTTTTATACTTTTATTAGTACATTGTAACTTCATATCATTTTGAGGTTCAAGATGGGTCAATGACCTAAAAATCAGACCAGAAACTTTTGAACTTAGAAGAAAACATAGGACCAAATTTCTAACATATAGGCACTGTTCAAGACTTTCTCAATAAGGTCCCCAAAGCTCAGGAAATAAAACTGAGAATCAACAAATAGGATGACATCAAAGTGAAAAGCTTCTGTACACCAAAGTAAATAGGAGACTAAAGAGAGAACACAAGAAGGAAAATCTTCCCTAGTTGATGCTCTGATGGAGAACTAACATCTAGAAAATATATATGTACATATATATATATATATATATATATATATATATATATATATATATATTGTCACTAAAAATACTAATAACCCTCTGGGCATGGTGAAGCACACTTGTAATTCTAGCATTTGGGAAGCTGAGACAGGAGAATCATGGTTCCTGGACAGCCTCAGCTACTTAGTGAGGTCCTTTGCAACTCAGTGAAACGCTGTTTCAAAATAAAGAATAAAAAATTGGGCAGGGGGAGTAGCTCAGAGGTCAAATGCCTCTGGTTTCCATCCCCAAACCCGCAAAAAAAAAAAAAAAAAAAATAGGGCCAGGCATGGTGGCGCATGCTTGTAATCCCCGAGCTTGGGAGGTGGAGACAGAAGGATCTCACAGGTTCCAAGCCAGCCATGCTGTCTTAAGAGACCCTGTTTTTAAACAAAAATGTGTAAAATAGGTCTGGGAGCATAGCCCGGAGGTAGAAGGGCTTCCAGGAATCCCAGTATCACCAAAAAAAAAAAAAAAAAAAATTGGGCTGGAGGTAGAACTCAGAGGTAGAATGCCTCTGTGTTCCATCCCTGGTACTGAAAATAAAGTTAATAAACCAATGAATAAATGGGCAACTGAACTGGATAAACACTTCTGAAAAGAAGAAACACAATTGACAAATAAATATATTTTAAAATATTCAACATCACTTCATTAGGAGCATGCAATAAATAAATAAATTTTTGCAATAAATCCAGGAATTTATATATAATATGAAGATTTTCACACAAGACATACCACAAAGCTTAAGACCACTCCTGCATAAAGCTTTCCATTTACTGAGAAAGGAACAGGGCAGAAGTGAGTGGCACTCAACTTACATCATCAAGAATTTTCATTTCATTATAATTGTTTTCATTTACTACTGTTTTTATCTTTCTTTCTTTCTTTCTTTCTTTCTTTCTTTCTTTCTTTCTTACTTTACTTCTTTATTTTGTTATATGCATTATAGTCTTATATCATAATGGAGTAGAGGCATACATGCACATATCACTCAGCATTTCCAACGCCTTCCCCCTCTCTCCTTCTCATGTTTGGCTTGGTGATTGATTTGATAGTTTATGAATGTAAATTATGTACATTAGGATATTTCTCTCTTTTCTCCTCACATTTCTCTCAGTTAGGTCATCTTATTTGCTAATCTATGGTTTCTCCTTCCTTTCCTAGCTTCCTCATATTAGGGAGGGCAACCATTTTTTTTGTGACTGACTAATCTTATTTAGCATAATGTTCTCCAGTTCCATCTATTTTCCTGTAAATGAGGTAATTTTCTCCTTCTTTATGGCTGGGTAAAATTCCATTGTGTACATATCCCATAGTTTTGTAATCCATTCATCTGTTGGTAGACATCTGGGCTACTTCCATTGTTTGGCAATTGTAAATTGTGAGACTATGAACATAAATATTCATGCATTAGTTTGGTATTTTGGTTTCCATTCTTTTGGGTAGATGCCCAAATGTAGGATTGCTGAAACTTAGAGTAGGCTCCTTCTCCTTCTTTTGAGAATCCTCCATACTGTTTTCCCAAGTGATTGTGTTAATTTGCAATCTCACCAACAATATATTAGAGTTCCCATTTCTCCATATCCTTGCCAGTATTTTGTTGTTCTTTTTGTTCTTAATGATTGCCATTCTAGTTGGAATTAGGTGAAATCTCAAGGAAGTTTTGATTTTCATCTCTCTGATTGCTATTGATGTTTGGCATCTTTTCATGCATTTATTGGCCATTTGAATTTCTTCTTCTGTGAAGTGTCTATTTAGTTCACTTGCCCATTTTTGATTAGGTTATTTGTTTTCTTAGTAGTGAGTTTTTGAGTTTTCTGTATAATCTACATATTAGTTCTCTATCAGAGAAATAGTTGGCAATTTTTTTTTCATTCTGTTTGCTCTGTGTTGAACATCTTGATAGTTTTTTTTTGTTGTTATTGTGCAGAAGCTCTTCAGTTTAATGCAATTCTAGATATTGAGTCTCCTTTTTAATTTCTTGTGTATTTGGGGTCTTGTTGAAAAAGTTTTTACCTGTGCCTATGTGCTGCAGTGTTGGGCGTATGCATTCTTCAAGGAGCTGTAAGGTCTCTGGTCTAATTTCCAAGTCTTTGATCCATGTTGAATTGACCCTTGTATAGGAGGAGAAAATGGGATTTATCTTCATTTTTTTCATTTTTTTCTGCCAACAGGTTTGCCAACACTATTTGTTGAAGAGGATATATTTTTTTCCACTGTATGTTTTTGGCCCCTTTGTCAAAAATCAATTGGTTGTAAGCATGCATATTTGTTTCAGGATCTTCTATTCTGCTCCATTGGTCTATGTTTCTGGTTTTGTACCATGCTGTTTATATGACTTCTTTTGTAGTATAGTTTAAAGTCATTGGATATCATACAGATTTTGGGGGGATATTCCTCTTCTGGGGAACAAATTTTAGCAGAAGGTCTATACATTTTTTATAAAAGTTTGGCTTTTCCTAATTTTAACAAAATCATCTGACTACACATTGGTTAAGATTTCATCAATGGATCTTCTTGGATTTCTTCTTCCAAGGGAAATAGAAAAAATACTATTTTAAGCTTAAAGATAATGTCAAGTTGTTTCAAGTGATGTGCTTGCTTTTGTAATCCATTATGGTACTTCTCAGATTTTTTCTTTTTAGTTGGTAAAATTTTAATTACATTTTATCTTCATAAATAATGTGATGGAATCTTTAATTTCTCTCCATAAGTGATGGTTTCATGAAATATGTATCTAGTGTTTTCTGTATAAGAAAAAAATGTCATTTTCTCTTTTCTACAACAATAATCCCATATTTTAAACAAACATTTGGGTGCATTCTTTACTTTCTGAAATGTTCTGTTTCTTTTCATTATGTATATTGTAGATTTAGTTAAATCAATCTATCAACCTTATTGCTATCAAGTACAAGCTCTTTGTAAATTACTTTAGAGATGTCAGTTTTGACACGTCTCAATAATTTTAGATTATGCTGAATTTCCTTTATAATATTGCATGTTTTCTGATATCCCAAGTTCATTTAAAAATGTATTCTGTTTCTGAACCAGGATGTCGAAAACATAATTTTAGAATTAGTATACTTTAAAAAGATAAATTAGAGCCTGGAGTGGTGGCGCACGCTTGTAATCCCTGTGCTTGGGAGGGGGAGAAAGGAGAATTGCGCAGGTTTGAAGCCAGCTGCGCTGGCTTAAGAGACCCTGTTTCACAAATTAAAAAGTAGAAAAATAGTCTCAGAGTGTAGCCCGGAGGTAGAAGGGTTTCCAGGAACCTCAGTACCACTAAAAAAAAAAAAAAAAAAAAAAAAAAAAAAAAAAAAAAAAGATAAATTAGAAATGACATTCAAATCACACACACACACATAATTTGAGCTACTTCACTGGTAGAAATTAAAATAGGCATAAACTCATATGTAAATTAACATTTGATTGAGTAAAATATTATCAGGTTATTGATCTGATTTGGATCTGTGGTGTGTGTATGTATGTATGTATGTATGTGTGTGTGTGTGTGAATGTGTACTCATGTTCATGTGCACATATAACATCTAAAGTTGTTGAATATTTAGAAAACTATCAAATTCCTTTTTTATTTTATATAAGAAATAGCACAGGTCAGCCAGGCATGGTGGTGCACACTTGTAATCCCAGCATTTGGGAGGCTGAGACAGGAGGATCATGGGTCACGGATAGCCTCAGCTACTTAGTGAGGCCTGTTGCAACTCAGTGAGACCCTGTTTCAAAATAATAAGTAAAAAAGAGGGCTGAGGGTGTAGCTCGGAGATAGAATGTCACTGGGTTCAGTGCCCAGTACAAAAAAAAAAAAAAATAGCATAGGTCTTTTTCTAAATTAACAAGAAATCATGCCTCTTCTTTTTTGTATCAGCATCCCAAATTCTTACTGAGGATGTGTTCTCTGTTCTTTTTGATTAATGTCTGAAGTCAAAGAAAGTTTCAGATTTTGAATGAGTTCTAGTCATAAAACAGTTTTATTTGCTGAGCTTACTGAAAAAGTTCAGGTTTAATGATATTGGAAATCTGATTTTATGTATCTGCTAAAAAATATTTATAAAATGCAGAAATTTAAAGTTCCTGTCTCAAAAGTGTTCAAGCAAATTAATTTTCCACAAAGACATGCCAGATTCAACTTGTGGATATGTGTATGTCAGGAACATATCAGAATTCTCTGGGAGTAGGAATATTCCAGGCTTCGAAGGGCATGTTTTGGGGAAAGATTCTCCTCTCAGCAATATGGGCAGCATGGATGTAGGCCTAGAATTTGCAGTAGTTCACCTCCCTTTTCCCTACAATGGGAATGAAAACATTTCTTCTTCAGGAAAGTGAAATAAAAATGACAACATTAGTTATCCTCTTCTTTTGCCTCCTTTCTCTCCTCACTTGTTACATGACACCTGACTTCGTCTTGAATCCCCCAAACAAAAGTAAAGTGAAATAAACTTTTCTGTGTGAAAAAGAGAAACAAAGCTTCCTTTTCATCAGGAAGACTGCCTGGGTAGGGTCTTGCCCCAGTGGTGAGAATGAAAATAAGAAATATTTTCTCCCTGCAAAAGAGAAAATTAGCAGTGTATTGCAAATAGCCTTTAGAATGCTCACACATTTCAGCCACATATGTAAATCCTAGATAAATATAATCAGCGATGTGGGCAAAAATTTATGTACAAAGACTTCAGAAGCATATTATGCTAATGAAAAATCTAAATAATTTGTGTTTTTAACCATGGGGATTGCTTAAACAAATTAGGGAAGTTCCATATGACAAAATATTTTTATACTTCAACTAAAAATTTTTTAAAATATCAAAGCAATATGAAAATCACATTATAATGTTAAGAAAATTAAAGCATAAAACATTATATGCAATATAATCTTGATTTTTAAAATATTAATAGATTTTGTCTCTGGATTGTGAATTTTTAAAAATAGTTTTTGTATGCTTCAATTTTTTTTATTTTCTATATACTTTAGTTTTTCTTTCTTTCTTTTTTTATTTTATTTTTTCCAGTACTGGAGATTGAACCCAGGGGCATTCTACCTCTGAGCTACACCCCTAGCCCTATTTTTTTTTTATTCTTTATTTAAAATAGGGTCTCACAAAGTTGTAGAGGGACTCACTAATTAGCTGAGGCCAGCTATGAAACTGTAATTATCCTGTCTCAGTCTCCCAAGTACTAGGATTACGAGTGTGTGCCATAACACCGGGCTTCAGTTTTTCAATAATAAGCATATATCACTTTTATAATTTAAATTATAAACAAAGTAGGGAGATTTTTCTGTTTTTTGTTTATTTATTTATTTATTTATTTATTTATTTATTTATTTATTTAGTGGTACTGGGATTCCTGGAAACCCTTCTACCTCCGGGCTACACTCTCAGACCCATTTTTTAAATATTTTTATTTGCTCCCGGACCGGACTGCGCATAGCACGCCAGACCCCTGGAGAAACCAGGCCCAGTACCCTGGGTCCTGGGCAGGGGTCGTGCGGGGCACACCAGCCGGGGCCCAGGTCGCAGAACTCTGGGCTCCAGGCTGGACTGCGCATAGCACGCTAGACCCCTGGAAAAAACGGGCCCAGTAAGACCCTGGGTCCCGGGCAGGGATTGGGTGGGGCACACTGGACCCCAGAATAGCCGGAGCCCGGGTCGCAGGACTCTGGGCCCCAGGCGGAGTAGTGCGGAGCATGCTGGACCTATGGGGAAACCGACTGGGTCACAGTGCTACTGAGTGCCTGATCCCACTACTTCTTCAAACCACATATACTGTCTTTACTTTTTTTTTAATTTTTATTTATTTATTTATTTATTTATTTATTTATTTATTTATTTTTTGGTGGTACTGGGGTTCCTGGAAGCCCGTCTATCTCCGGGCTACACTCCCAGACCTATTTTATTTTTGGAAACAGAGTATCCTAAGGCAGCACGGCTGGCTTCGAACCTGCGCGATCCTCCTGTCTCTGCCTCCCAAGCGCAGGGATTACAAGCATGCGCCACCACGCCCGGCCTCTGTCTTTTCTTATTAAAAAAAAAAAAAGAAGAAAAGGAAAAGAAAAAGAAAAAGAAAAAGAAAAAGGAAAAATATCGGAGAGGGGTTAAGAAGGCCGTGGCAGATGCCAGGACACTGGAGATGCAGACAAAACTTATCCAAATGCACTGGAACTTATGGAAAAATTCCCCGTGAAGGAGGACTGCTGTTTCTCTATATTGTTAAGAATCTTGGACATCACCTGTAAGGAGAGAGTTTAGCAGAGACCAAGGAGAAAGATGGTGTTGAAAGCGGTCTCCGTGAATGGCGGTGGAGACTTGTATTCAGGAGAAGCAAAAATCAGATCCTATCAACCTTATTTTTTTTGAGAAATTACACCAAATGTCAAATGTTACCGTCAGGTATGCTTAGGAACACTGGACAACATTCAGAGTGGAAAAAGAGCTTGGGAAAGATTTGAAATGGTGGAGGCAGTGGCAATGGCAGTGGCCAGTACTCAGGGGAGGCAGAGATCTGATGCATTACACCTGGAACTTTTGAAGTAATAACCCCAGAGGCAGAATGCTACCACCACGCACCCTCGGGAACATGGGACAACCTGCTGGGCAAAGAGGGTGATCAGATTGGAGCCTGCTGCGGGGTGAGGCTGGCAATGGAAACAGCAAAGCTGGTATTGGAACCTGCCATAAGGCAAGGCCGGTGCTGGAGCCTTCGAGGCCGTGATCAGAGTCTGCCAAGGGGTTAGGCCGGTGCTGGGTCCAGTGAGGCCAGGATCGGAGCCTGCCATGAGGCAAGGCCGGTGCTGGAGCTTCGAGACAGTGATCGGAACCTGCTGAGTGGTTAGGCCGGTGCCAGGGCCAATGGCTGACATTGGAGCCTGCCGTGATGCAAGGCCACTACTGGGGCCTCGGAGGCTGAGATCGGAGCCTGCCGAGGGGTTAGGCTGATGCTGGGGCCAGAGAGGCCAGGATCGGAGCCTGCAATGAGGCAAGGCCAGTGCTGGGGCTTCCAAGGCTGGGATGAGAGCTGCCGAGGGGTTAGGCAGGTGCCAGGGCCAGCAAGGCCAGGATCGGAGCTCACCGTGAGGAAAGGCTGGTGCTGGGGCCTCCGAGGCCTAGATTGGAGCCTGCCAAGGTGTTAGGCTGGTGTCAGGGCCAGCGGCCAGCATCAGAGCCTTTCATGAGGCAAGGCCTCTACTGAGGCCTCTGAAGCCAGGACTGGAGCCTGCCGAGGGGTTAGGCCAGTGCTGGGGCCAGCGAGGCCGACATCTGAGTCTGCCATGAGGCAAGGCTGTTGCTGGGGCCACCAAGGCTGGGATAAGAGCCTGCCAAGGGGTTAGGTCGATGCCGGGGCCAGCGGCCGGCATCGGAGCCTTCTGTGAGGCAAGGCCGCTACTGAGGCCTCCGAAGCCAGGATCTGAGCCTGCCAAGGGATTAGTCCTGTGCTGGGGCCAGCGAGGCTGGCATTGGAGCCCGCCGCGAGGCAAGGCTGGTACTGGGCCTCTGAGGCCAGGACGAGAGCCTGATGAGGGGTTAGGCCAGTGCCAGAGCCAATGGCCGGCATTGGAGCCTGCTGTGAGGCAAGGCCACTACTGGGGCCTGCGAGGCTGGGATAGGAGCCTGCCGAGGGATTAGGCCAGTGCCAGGGCCAGCATGGCCGGGATTGGAGCTCACCATGGGGAAAAGCCAGTGCTGGGGTCTCCGAGGCTGGGATCAGAGCCTGATGAGGGGTTAGGCTGTCGCTGGGGCCAGCGAGGCTGGCATCGGAGCCTGCCGCCAGGCAAGGCCAGTGCTGGGTCTCCGAGGCCAGGATGAGAGCCTGATGAGGGGTTAGGCCAGTGCCGGGGCCAATGGCCGGCATCGGAGCCTGCCATGAGGCAAGGCCAGTGCTGGGGCCTCCAAGGCTGGGATTAGAGATGCCGAGGGGTTAGGCAGGTGCCAGGGCCAGCAAGGCCAGGATCGGAGCTCACTGTGAGGAAAGGCCGGTGCTGGGGCCTCCGAGGCCTGGATTGGATCCTGCCAAGGTGTTAGGCCGGTGCCAGGGCCAGCGTGGCCGGGATTGAAGCTCACCATGGGGCAAAGCCAGTGCTGGGGTCTCCGAGGCCGGGATCAGAGCCTGATGAGGGGTTAGGCTGGTTCTGGGGTCAGCGAGGCCGACATCTGAGTCTGCCATGAGGCAAGGCCGGTGCTGGGGGCTCTGAGGTTGGGTTCAGAGCCTGCTAAGGGGTTAGGTCAATGCCGGGGCCAGCGGCCGGCATCGAAGCTTTTCATGAGGCAAGGCCTCTACTGAGGCCTCCAAGGCCGGGATTGGAGCCTGCCAAGGGAATAGGCTGGTGCTGGGGCCAGCGAGGCTGGCATCGGAGCCTGCCGCCAGGCAAGGCCAGTGCTGGGTCTCTGAGGCCAGGATGAGAGCCTGATGAGGGGTTAGGCCAGTGCTGGGGCCAATGGCTGGCATCGGAGCCTTCCGTGAGGCAAGGCCACTACTGGGGCCTCTGAGGCCAGGATCGGAGCCTGCCAAGTGGTTAGGCTGGTGCCGGGGCCAATGGCCAGCATTGGAGCCTGCCGTGAGGCAAGGCCGGTGTTGGGGCCTCCGAGGCCGGGATAAGAGCCTGCCGAGGGGTTAGGCCGGTGTCGGGGCCAACGGCTGGCATTGGAGCCTGCCGTGAGGCAAGGCAGGTTCTGGGGCCTCTGAGGCTGGGATCAGAGCCTGCTGAGGGGTTAGGCAGGTGCTAGGACCAGCAGCTGGCATCGGAGCCTCCCATGAGGCAAGGCCACTACTGAGGCCTCCGAGGCTGGATCGGAGCCTGCCGAGGGGTTAGACCAGGGTTGGGGCCAGCGAGGCCATCATTGGAACCTGTCTTGAGGCAAGGCCGGTGCTCAGGCCTCCGAGGCCGGAATTGCAGCCTACCAAGGGGTTAGGCCAGTGCCGGGGCCAGCAAGGCCGGGATCGGAGCTCACGGTGAGGCAAGGCCAGTGCAGGGGCCTACGAGGCCAGGATCAGAGCCTGCCGAGAGGTTAGGCTGATGCCGGGGCCAATGGCCGGCATCGGAGCCTGACAGGATTTAAGGACGCTACTGGGGCCTCTGAGGCTGGGATCGGAGACTTCTGAGGGGTTAGTCTGGTACTGGAGCCAGCGAGGCCGGGATCGGAGCCTGCTGTGAGGCTAGGCCAGTGCTGGCGTCTCCGAGGGCGGAATCGGAGCCTGCTGAGGCATTAGGCCAGTGCCGGGGCCAATGGCTGGCATCAGAGCCTGTCGTGATGCAAGGCCACTACTGGGGCCACTGAGGCCAGGATCGTAGCCAGGTGAGTTGTTAGGCTGGTGTCGGGGCCAGCGAGAACAGAATAGGGGCCTCCCATGAGGTAAGGCCACTGCTTGAGCCAGCAAGGTCTGGATCAGTCCACCAGGTAGCCAGGCCACTACTGGGGCCATCAAGAGTGGGATCGGTACTTGCAATGCGGCATGCACAGTGAAATATCGCAGAAAATAAAAATCAGATGCTTCCCCTAATCAGCAAAAACTAGGAGGAAAGGGGCAACAGGAAGAGGTCAAGCTATAGAAAGGGCCCTATAGTGGAGCAACTAAGGTGACCAATCAGAGGGTATGGAATAGGGGAGGATGGAGCCTCTTTAAAATGCAGGAGGTACATAAACAAATGCATCAAAGTTAATCACCAAACAAGCATGGGATCAAGAGAGGGGGAAGGAATGGGATGGGGGCTGGATGATGGCTAATTCGATGATACTTGCTTGTGTATCCTCTCAAGTCTTGTACTCCAATGTGATATATAATTACAATGCACCAATTAAAAAATTTTAAAAAATAAATAAATAATAAAAAATAAATAAATATTTTTATTTGGAAACAGGGTCTCTTAAGCCAGCGCAGCTGACTTCGAACCTGATCCTCCTGTCTCTGCCTCCCAAGCGTGGGGATTACAAGTGTGAGCCACCATGCCCGGCTTGTTTGTTTTATTTTTAAGGAGAGAAACGGCATGCAATGCAGTTACCGTCTTATCTAACTTATACTCTGGATGAAAATAACTTTACAAATACATTTCAGTATACAAATGTATGTTTATATCCATTTTGCGTATTCTTTTTCTATATAAATTGTAAAATGAGGGAATATTTATTAAAACATTTCCAGACTTTTATCATTGAAGAAAATCTTAAAAATTCTACTAGCCGATATATAACAGAAAAGTAGATATTGCTACTTTTTGGTAAAGTGAGACCTTTTACAATGAATGTTCATACTTTGCTAAAAATACTTTTTTTTGTGTGTGTGTGGTACTGGGGTTTCTGGAAACCCTTCTCTGGTCTACACTCCCAGACCTATTTTATATATATTTTTTTTATTTGGAAACAGGCTCTCTTAAGCCAGCAATGGGGGCTTTGAACCTGTGTGATCTTCCTGTCTCCGCCTCCCAAGCTCAGGGATTACAATTGCGCCACCACGCCAGGTGATGCTAAAAAGATTTTGTCAAATAGTTCTTCTCTGATCCTAAGAATTAAGAGGCATAAAGTGAGTCAATAAACATACACATGAATATAAACACCAACATATATAAAGAGCCTTGTCCTTGGGACTCAAACTTGGAGCTTCCCAAATACCATGGGCTTTGTTTACTTTTGTTTTATTTTGTTCAGAATACAGATGTCTTTTAATTAACTTATTATATTAAAAGCAGCAGGTATTGTACTAATGCTATTTTGTGTAGAGGGTTCTTTTCTTTCACACAGACAGCTTGAAGTGTCAAATTCTTATAGTTTGTTAGCCATGAATACTGCAGCAAGGCCCCATGAAATGTTAAAATCCAAATGAAATAAAACCCCAGAAACTGTCAGTGCTTTATGTTTTATTTCAAAGATGATATGATATATGTCCAATATTTCTCAGGTTTCAGAAGGATGATAACACAGACCATTGACCTATCTGCAAATTGCAATGGCTCAGCCAAAGACTGATGCCTGCTAAGGTGGTTAAACCACCTCACCTGAGTACTTTCTCCTAATTATCTAAGTGAGGGCTCTGGAGCATCTCTGTATTTGATGAAGGGGTTGGGGCGTTGCTACTATTCTTGAAATGCAAGTAGACTCATTAACATGTATATTATATTATTATCATCTACTTCCTATCCACAATTCAGTCACTTGCATATAGAATGGAAATACACTGCATGAAACCTGCAGGTGAGATGAACTGGTGAGAGGTGAGGTGGGTTCCTGCTGTACTCACTCTCCTCAGTGTCATAAAGACAGACAGCCAGGTGTGATGGGCATGCCTGTCATTCCTGTACTTTAAAGGCTAAGACAGGAGGATAGAAGTTCAAGGACAACCTCAGAAAGTAGTGAGACTCTCATTAACCTATCAAGATTTTATTTCCAAATAAGTAAAATTGAGGTGAGGGTTTATCTCGAAGGTAGGATACACCTGGGTTCAATCTCCAGTACTACTACTACTAGTACTACTACTACTACTACTAATAATAATAATAATAATAATAATAATAATATTGACAGAAAAGCAAGTAGAGTCCAGTCCTAGAGGATGACTCAAATCAAGGCCTTCTAGATGGATCTGCTCAGATCCTGTTAGTATAGAATTACTCAATGTGAATTCTGTTATTCGAAGAATCATGAAAACCTCTTTTCTAAATGTTTGCCTAGGTTAGATGAGAACACAAACAACTGCAAAAAAAAAGTTTAAAACACACACATTGTTCCTAAGCAACAAAAAGAAATAGTAATCTTGGCTATACTTTTAAGAAATTTGTTATTTTTGCATTTTAAAAATTAAATTTAACTACTACTAGAAACATAAATATTATATATTTATATCATATATATGGTACCATGTGATAGCTTAGTAAGTGCAGAAATTGTATAGTGTACAAATCAGGTAAATATTAATTTCCTCAAATATTTGTCATTTTTTTTTGTTGAATGCATTCAAAACTTTTCTTTCTGTTTTTGGTACATTAGAATATACAGTACATTACTGTCACTTACATTCACCCTGCTGTACAATAGCACATCAGAACCTCTCACTCTTTTTCAACTCTAACTTAGTACACATTGACTAAATTTTTCCTATGTCTCTCTCCCCAGCCTCTGGCCACCACCATTCTACTCTCAAATTCTGTGTAATCAACAGTTTAAATTCCACAATGAGCAAGTTTTGATGGCACATGCCTGTGATTCCAGCATTTGGAAAGCTGAGATAAGAGGATCGTGGTTTGAGGACAGCCTCATCTACTGAGTGAGGTCCTTTGCAACTCAGTGAGATCCTGTTTCAAAATATAAAGGGTGTCACTCAGAGGTAGAATTCCCCTTGGTTCCATCCCCAGTACTGCAATGAATAAATAAATAAATAAATAAATAAATAAATAAATAAATAAATTTCACAATGAGTAAATTATGCAGTACTTGTCTTTCTGTGCTTGGCTTATTTCACTTCATATAATAATCTCCAATTTTATTTCTGTTTTTTCTTTTTCTTTGTTTTTTTTTTTGGTGGTACTTGGGGTGGAACTCAGGAGTTTTCTACCTTTGGGCTATACTCCCAGATCTATTTTTTTTTTAATATTTTACTTGGAAACAGGGTCTCACTAAGTTGCTGAGAGCCTCACTAAGTAGCTCAGGCTGGCTTCAAACCTGTGTGATCCTCCTGTCTCAGCCTCCAAAGCGTGGGGATTACAAGCATGTGCCACCAGTGCCACCTTGCCCAGCTTCTGTTTTTTCAAATTACAGGATTTCATTATTTGTTTTGGTTGAACTATATTCCATTGTCATGTGTATACATATACATATATACATATGCATGTGTATGTATATATACATATATGACATTTTCTTCATTCATCAGCCAAACGACATTTAGTTTCTTTCCTTCTTTTCTTTTTTTTTTTTTTTCTTAAACAGGGTCTCTTAAGCCAGCAAGGCTGGCTTCGAACCTGCAGGATCCTCCTGTCTCTGCTTTCCAAGCAAAGGGATTACAAGCGTGCGTCATCAGTTCCAGCCATTTAATTTCTTTTTATTTCTTGGTTATTTTGAATGCTGCTCCAATGAATATGGGAGTAAGATTTCTTTTTGATACACTGCTTTCATTTTTTTTTTTGGATATACACCAGGAGTGGATTACTAAGACTCCATACTGATTATCATAAAGCCTTTTATTTAAGAAAAATAACAATTTTAGGTCACAGAAAAATTAAGAGGAAAGTGTGGAGGCTTCCAATACCCCCCTGTCATTGTTCCTCACCCTCACATATGCACAGCCCTCATTTCTTGTTACAATGGATAAACCTACATTGGCACATCATGATTATCCAAAGTCTATAGTTTACATTAAGTATCATTCTTGGTGTTGTACATCATAAGGGTTTGTACAAACATATAATTAAATGTATTCATCACTATAGTTTTATAGAGTATTTTCACTGACCTAAAAAATGTGCTGTGCTTCATCTATTCATCTCGCCCTTCCCTCTCCTTTCTGGAAAGCACTGATCTTTTCAGTTGCTTCATAATTTTGCCTTTTTCATAATGTCAAATATTTATAACCAGTATGCAGTCTTTTCAGATTTTTTCACTTAGTGATGTTTTTTCACTTAAGTTTCCTCCATGTCTTGTCATAGCATGATATAGTTCATTTTCTTTTAGTACTGAATAACATCACATTGTCTGGATTACCAGAATTTATTTACCCATTCAGCTATTAAAGAGATCTTGGCTTGGGCAATTATGAGTAAAGCTGTTATAAATACTGATGTGTGGGTTTTTGTATGAACATAAAATTTTAACTCCTCTGGTCAAATACCAAGAAGCCTGATTGCTAAATCATATGTGTTTCAGTCTACTTTGTGCTGCTATAACAAAAACCTGATACTGGGTAATTTACTAAAAAAAAGGGGCAGGGTTTAGTTCATATGGGTCTAGAGACTGGGAAGTTCCAGGTAGAAAGTCACGCCTCTGGCAAAAGACTTTTTGCTAAGGAGGTAGAAAGGCAAGAGAGCATGTGCATGTTCAGGTGCACACATGTGCATAAGAATGAGATAGAGGTAAACTCTCTTTTATCAGACAGACCCATTCCTGTCCTAACCAGCCCATGCATCAGCAACAGCTTTACTCCATCTGTGAGCCCTAATAACTACGTCTTAAATGCCCCACCTCTTAATACTGTTGCCTTGAAGATTACAGTTTCAACACATTAATTTTGGGGGACATATTCAAAACAGAACAGTATGTTAAGAGCTTTCTTAGTTTTCTAATAAATAATCATATCATCTTCTACAGTGGCTGTACCTTGTTACATGCCACAGTAGTGTGTGAGTGTTCTTGTAGCTCCACATCTTTGTCACCTTGAATGTTGTTAGTGTTCAGGACCTTGACCACTATAGTAGGTGTGTAGTTGAAGCTCATCATTTAATTTGCATTTCCTTGATGGTATATGATACGTAATATCTTTTCATATCCCTATTTATACATGTGCCTTCTTTGGCAAGGTATCTGCTAGATCTTTTCACATTTTTTTTTTGTTTTCCCCTTAGACTGGATTTTTATCTTTTATGTTTTACTTTTATTTCTTATTTCTGTGTGTTTGTGTGTGTGTGTGTGTGTGTGTGTGTGTGTGTGTGTGTGTGATTGGTACTGGGGATTGAACCCAGGGGCATTCTACCTCCAAACTACACTTCCAACCCTATTTTTTTAGTTTATTTATTTAGTTTATTTTGTTAGTTTATTATTTATTTATTTATTTATTTATTTATTTATTTGGAACAGGGTCTCATTGAGTTGCGAAGGGTCTCACTAAGTAGCTCAGACTGTCTGTGAACTGTGATCCTCCGGTCTAAACCTCTTGAATGTTGGGATTACACGCATGAACTTCAAGAGTACTTTTTATATTTTGGAAAACAGTCCTCTTTAAAATATACCTTGCAAATATTTCCTCCCAGATTTTCCTTTTATTCTTCTCTTAATGTTTTTTTGTTTTGTTTTGTTTGTGTGTATAGGATGGTACTGAAGATTGAGCCTAGGAGCATTCTACCTCAGAGCTACACCCCCAGCCCTACTTTATTTTTATTTTTAAATGTGATCTCTCTAGGTTGATAAAAGTCTCACTACTTGCTAAGTCTGTCCTCAAACCTACAATCTTCCTGTCTCAGCCTCCCAAATTCTGGGATTACAAATGTGTGCCACAGTGCCCAGTTATTTTTAAGCTAAAAAAAAAAAAAATATTTAATCCGGACATGATGGCACATGTATGTAATCCCAGTACTTGAAAGGCTGAGACAGGAGGATCATAGGATTGAAACATATCCCAGCAACTGTGTGAGGCCCTTAAAACTTAGTGAAACCCTGTTTCAAAATAAAAAATAAGATAAGTGTGGTGGTGCACACCTGCAATCCCAATACGTGGGATGCTAAAATAGTAGGATCACAGGTGTGAAGACAGCCTCTTCAAGTAGTGAGACTCTCATCAAACTAGCAAGATCCTGTTTCAAAATAAAAATAAAAGCCAGGCATGGTGGTGCACACTTGTAATCCCAGCGCTTGGGAAGCTGAGAAAGGACAATCACACAGGTTCGAAGCCAGCTTCATCTACCTAGTGAGGCTCTCAGCAATTTGGTGAGACCCTGTTTCCAAATAAAGAATAAAACTAGGTCTGGGAGTATAGTCCAGAGGTAGAAAATACCCTGGGTTCCATCCCTAGTACCACACACACAAAAAAAAAAAAAAAGAAAAAAAAATGAAAAAGAAAGTAAACCTAAGACCGTATCTTGGTGGTAGAATGGCTTTAGTCCTAAGTACCCCAAAAATAAAAATAAAAAATAAAACAGTGTTGTGGGTGTGTCTCAGAGGTAGAATGAAGTGAGTCCAATCTCCAGGACCCTTCCTACCAAAAATTTCATCTAATGGTTGTATATTTGGATCTTACAAAGTAGAAATTTTACTAGAAAAGGTATTAGAAGCCAGGTGTGAACTTACATGAAATCAAAAGAAGACTAGATTATAAATTAGAAAACATACATACAGGCTACATGATCTTGGGAAAATAATTTAATCTACCTCATCCTCAATTTCCCTAGATGCAATGGTATTATTAACAATTAACCTGCATCCCAATAAGTATTTTACAGATTAAATGTCATGTGAGTGCATAGACTACTAATGTAAACTCTTCTATTTTCTTTCTTTTTTTTGTGGTACTGAGGGTTGAATCCAGAGTCATGCTACCTCAGAGCTATACTCCCCCACTGCTTTTTTTGCGACAAGATTTCACTAAGTTGCTGAGATTGGCCTTGAACCTGTGATCTTCCTTCCAAATACTAGAACTAATGGTGTTTGCCACCACACCTGACTTATAAATATAAACTTTTGAAAGTTATGATTTCATTAATAGCTTTTTCTAAAATTCTCAAATCAGAAAAAAAATATTTTTTTGTATGTGTGGTACCACAAATCAAACCCAGGGTCTTTCTACCTCTGGGCTACACTCCCAGACCTATTTTATATTTTATTTGGAAATAGGGTCTCACTGAGTTGCTGAAAGCCTCACTAAGTAGCTGAGGTTAGCTTTGAACCTGTGTGATTCCCCGACTCAGCCTCCCAAGTACTGGGATTACAGGTGTGTGCCATCGTGCCTGGCCTGAAAAAATCTTAATGAAATGTGTTGCAGGTTGATGAAATACTTAATTTTGTCTGAGAAGTTAGATACTGCTATAATGTTAGGTTAACTTCAACTGTTATCTTTTAATTTCTAGAGCTAAGCATTTAAATTTATATAGAGGACACCTTTTCTGTCTTTCTTTTTCTTTTTTTGGGGTGGGGGGAGGTGTACTGGGGATTGATCTTAGGGGCATTCTACCTCCCAGCTACACTCCCATTACTTTTTATTTTATTTTTATTTTGAAACAGAGTCTTGCTAACTTGCTGAGGCTGGGCTCAAACTTGTGTTCTTCCTTGTCTCAGCCTCTCAAGTACTGGGATTACAGGCATATGCTACATTACCTTGCTGAGAATTTCTTTTCTGAAGATCACTTTAGAATAAGTCAGTTTAAGCATGTACAGGGATAATACAGAAAGGAAACATTTTATAAAGTAACTATTCTATCATTCCTAGAAAATAGTCACCACATGGCAAAGCCACTTACTCACTTCATTATTCAGAGCATAAATTATATACTCCAAAATATAATTATCACTTGTATCTGTAACAGCTACATTTTCCTAGTTATGTATCTATCACATTTTCATGTTAATAGTGATGACTCATAATAAAATTATGCATTCATTCTTTCATTCATTAAACCGTTGCACTTGCCGGCTGTGCAAGTAAACTGCAAACTGTGTGTGTGTGTGTGTGTGTGTGTGTGTGTGTGTGTGTGTTCACAGCACTCTTACTCAGTCTCCAGTTTTCAACCTCATATTTGTTAACACACAAACTCTTTCCAGAACAAGATATTTGTTAACACACACACTCTTTCCAGAACAAGTTTTCTTAAGTGCATTCAGAGAGAACAGACACTGTTGAAATATTACCAAAGTTACAGATGCACTGAGCATTCTCACTGAATGTGTTTAGTGATATAGTTCTGAAATAACACTTCAGTTACTGCCTTCTGCTAGCCCAAACTTCATTCTCTGGGGAACTACAGAAAAGCAATGCTAAGAGTTACTAAATCCAAACCTTAGATGAGTTGTTTCAAAATGGTAGAGTAAGCTTTTCACCAATTCACATGGATGTCTCTTGCTGAAGGAGGTATGGGCTCTAAGTACACTTACCTGAAACATCATTAGAGGGGAAGAAATAAGCAACAGTTATTGGAATGTGACCGAGAAAGCAAAACAAAAACAAAAAGGAAAGAACTTACATGACTCAAATGGAAACATTCTCTTTTCCACATCCCTTTTATTCATGGCTCCTTTTCTTGCTAATTGTTTTTTTCCTTATTTCATTTTTCCTCTTCTATAATGATTCATATTTTTCTTTCCAATAATAATTAGCATTTATTTTAGATTTTTTGTGATAAAGAGTTTTACTTCTCTCTTATCACATAGGTTTCATATCACTGCCATTTTGCAACAGCCATCTTTGTCAGTCCATGGTAACATGTGAAAGTCAAACAGGCGAATAGAACTGTAGTCTTTAATCAAGCCCTTTGATTCCAAAGTCAGTTCCCTCTTCAACACCAAGCTATTTGCAGAAATCCTTCCTTCACTCTGTTCCTCATAGGTCTCTTCCTTCTTCCTTCTATTTCCTTCAGCTTCCTTTTCTCATTTCCTGCTCCTCTTGCATTAAGCTCAACAACACATCTTCTGCAGTCCTCATACCTATTATCTGAACAGGGCCTGTAGCAGCAGCATCCTCCTCCCTCCATCTTCAATGAGGTTCTCCCATCAATTTCTCTGCTTTTCCAGGAAGGAGCCTCCCCAAAGCATCATGAACCTTGCTGGCCCACCCTCACTTTCCTATTTTAGCCCAGGTTCAAAATCCTATCCAGTCATCTCTTGCAGTAATTAACAGCATTTCCCAAATAAATACAGTATAACTGGAGGGAGGTTTCCAATAGGGAGATATATATATATATATATATATATATATATATATATATATATATATTTTTTTTATTGGTGTATTATAGTCTCACATGATAATGTAAATCATGTTGACAATGAAACACATGCATACATTTGATGCTCCCCAACCTTCCAATTTACCCCCTTCCCAATACAGAGTACTGAATTTGATGTTGGTATATTCACATATATACACATAGTCCATGGTAGTATTTCCATTAATGAACCTCAGTATTCCTCATCCCCTTCCTTAGACCATCTCCCTGGCTCCACTGAGACTTTTCCTTCATTACCTGAAGTTGCTCTTATAACCCAATTACTCTCTCACTTGTGCATATCAGAGAGTACATGTGACCCTGCACTTTCTGTGATTGGCTAATCTCGCATAGCATAATATTCTCCAGGTCCTTTAATTTTCTTACAAATGACATAGTTTTGTTCTTATTTATTGCTGAGTAGAATTCCATTGTGTGTATACCTCATAATTTATAATCCATCCATTTGTTGATGGATACCTAGGTAGATTCTATACTACTATTGTGAATTGTGCTGCTATAAACATGAGTATGCATATATTATTGTAGTTCTCAAGTTTAAACCTCTTTTGGAAAGATATCCAGGAGTGGTATATCTAGGTCATTTGGTATATCCATTCCCAGTTTTCTAAGGAATCTTCACACTGATCTCCAAAGTGGCTGAACTAGTTTTCAGTCCTATCAAAAGGGTTGAAGAGTTACTATTTCTCCACATCCTCACCAGTATTTATTGTTATCTGACTTATTGATGATTGCCATTGTGATTGAGGTTAGATGTAATTTCAGTATAGTTTTTATTTGCATCTCTCTGATTTGCTAATGATATCGAACATTTTTTCATATATCTGTTGGCCATTTGTATCTCTTCTTTTGTGAACTGTCCATTCAATTCAATTGCCCATTTCTTGACTGGATTATTTGTTTTTTAGTGTAAATTCTTTTACTTTATGTGTCTTTTCTAGATATTAGTCCTCTGTCAGAGGTATGGCTGGTAAAGATAATTTTCTATTCCATGGGATTTCTCTTTAGACTCGTGATAGTTTCCTTTGGTGTGCAGAAACTTTAGTTTCATGTCATTCTACTTATTAAATTTTGTCTTAATTTTCTGAGACTTGGGGGTCTTGCTGAGAAATTTTCTACCTTTGCCTATGTGTTGGAGTATTGAACCTATGCCCTCTTATAATAGCTTCATAGTTTCTGATCTAACTTCCAGTTCTTTGTCAAAGGGGGTATTTTCTGACTTCTCTCTCCTTCTCCCCTCATACTCTTCATTCTTTACCTCCTGTTCATTCTCCTCTATATTTTCTTTCTTTCCTTCACTTTTTTCTTTTCTTTCTTCTCTCTCTCTCTCTCTATATATATATATATATATATATGTATATATATATACATATATATATATCATATATAGATAGATATATAAATATAGATAGATGAAAGATGATAGAGATGGTGTTTATAATTATATTTAGCTTATCATTTAAAGACTTTCTTATATTTGAAAAATATTGAGCTATACAATTTATATTACTCTTTGCTCATTTCTGTTCCCCTGAAATAATCCTCCTTTTACTACACATTTTTGGATGATATGCTTACCTAAATAAAACAGGATTTCCATAAAACCGTGAAGAAATGCCTCTAACAACTTCACTTTGGAATCATTGTGTTCTCATTTCAGGGATGTAAATTCTTCCAATTACAAACTGTGAGACTGAGGTACTAAAGACAATAACTGTTTTTCCCAGACTTCTTACAACTGTGAAAAATTAATTACTCTGGTAAGAAATAGTTTTTCTTGCATGATTGTGAGGCTAGTGAAAGGTTTCGGACATTTGATCTAATTTGTTTTTCTATTTAAAGAACTGAAATATAAAATGTTCTGCTAACTTAATGGGCAAATTATTTTTCTGAAATTAAATTGCAGTATACATGTTTTGACTGGTTTTGATCCAAGGATATCGCTATACTGATACTCAATTAGAATAAAATATGATTATGGTTTTTAGTACAAAAAGATTTCCCACTGTGTCACAAAAAAAAATTCCTGAAAAAACTGTCACAAGTCAAGTGACAACTAAAATTTGTATATAATTAGGAGATATTCAAATGGACAACCAGGATCTTAGAAAATGAAAGAGAAGCTGGGCTGTGATTGCATAGGCTTGTAATTTCTGTACTTGGGAGGCTAAGACAGGAGGATCACAGGTTCTTAGCCAGCCTCAACTACATAGTGAGGTGATCTGCAACTCAGTGAGACCCTGTTTCAAAATAAAAAAATTAAAAATAGGACTATGGATACATCTCAGAGGTAGAATGCTTCTGGGATCAATCTTCACTGTCATCAAAAAAAAAAAAAAAGAAAAAGAAAAGGAAGTGTTCTTATTTAATCAGATATTTGAGCAATTCAGATATTCAGTTCCTACATAAAATAAAATAAAGAATGTTTTGTAAACTAGCAGGTACTAATTACTTAATGCACTCACCAATTCATCGATTCCATTTTATGCATTAGATCATATCTAGATAATAAAACTATCAATAATTAAATAACTCTGATTTACAATCATTCCCTTTAAGATATTGTTCTAAAGATGTATTTTTAGTAGGATTTTTGTTGCAAATCATCAATCATTTTCAGTTTTACTGGCCAATATTACATATTTCTATTGATAAAACAGGCTGTTCTCCCTAAGCCCCTCCCTTGGAGCAGACCACTCAGTTTCCATAGTAACTACTACAAAAGTATTTTTCCTGGGGTCACAGGAGGGGAGAAATAAAAACAAAAGTAAAGGACTAAATGTGAATAAAGCACAAAACATTCTCTGTGTTACTGTGTGCTACCAAGAGCTTCTCCTGCTTTCCTTATGGAACGGTGCTTACAACTTTTCAGACTAGCTTTTCCAGCCACATAATACCCTCCTCTCTGGCCAATGGTAAAAAAATTCCTCTTCCTTCTCAGATGATCAGGATTTTTCAAAGTGGATCAAAGTGCTGTATAGGTCCTCACCCCTTCCACCTACCATTCCTTCTTTGCATTTTGACAGTGGTGCATGGCATATGATTGCTTCAGATTAGACAAAAATCTCTGTGAATCATCACATAATAATCACTTAATGCACTCACTGATTTATTCAATGTATTTGATACATAATTTGTAAATATATAACATAAATTATATCTCAGAAATTGATGAGAACTTTTCTTATTTGGATTCATTCTCTTACCTAACTCTAGAGTAATTACTTATTTTTGTAACTGGGAAGAGCAGGATTCCCTGGCTGGGAGTAAGAGAACCGTTGGGGGAATCCAAGAGTATTTATTCTCTAGTTCACTTTTCACACAGAAATACGTATTTACAAAAGGAGTTCTTCCTCTATAGTTTAAGAGGATTTGGAAATCTGATCCAGTAAGCAGCCTGCTGTTGGTGGAAAGAAGTCTGAGCCTCTCTGCCTTTTTAATATGAGAATTTGAAAGCAGTGGGGAAGTGATGGTGGACCTATCACAGCATTGCTAACAGACAGCCTATTACAGTATTTAATAAAAACAGAAACAGCACGCCTATCATAGGCTAATAAATCTTACCTCCTGCATGCTTTAAAAACAGTATGAAGCAGCTTCAAAGGAGCTCCCGACAACTAATTTTAAGCATGGCTGTCTAGCGCGCCTGTCACTCCTATTGTTCTTTCAAACTCTTTCAGACATTTTGAACAACGAGTATTAAAGCTATGAGTTAGGGAGGGTTGTGGTATTAATGTTCCACAAAGGCTTTAGTCACAAGAGATGACGATGATTACCGGTGGCTATTTGGAAGACTGCTCTGGATCGCTGTCATTAAAAATTAAGCGTGGCTTTTGAGGAAGATGTGACAACTACGGAAGGTAGGATTTGCATGCAAAACAAAGGAATCTGTTGCTGTTTCATGTTTTTTGTTTGCTCTATGCTGTGTGGGTCGTGAATTGCAGCCAGGTGCTGAGGAGCTAGCAGCAGGAAGGGGAGTGGGAAACAGTCGGCTTAGAGAAAAACACAGTAAATAGTATTATGTTTTATGGCAGAAATGCCTCCAGGAGGAACTGGCTCCAGGCTGGCTGTTAGCCTGCTGAGTTTGCATTCCACGTTGTTTTTCCCATGGACTAGAATGCTTAGAGGTCACCGAGAAAACAGTTTGCCCCTTATCTGTGGCCCAGCTGGGTTATAAGGAGGGTCCAGTGAAGACTTTGATGGGTTGGAGGCATAAAGGTCCAAGAAAAATAAAGAAGAGGAAACAGTCCTTAACACTTGGAACCTGTTAGGTAAATATTTTATTTCCATGATCAATGTGCTGTGTTGGTCAAAGTGTAATTATTTTAAAGAAAAAATTTGAAGTGTTTGACAGATTTTCCTCCTAAAGAACTATTTGGGGTTTAACTCTTTATAAATGGGTCCCTTCGTTCATCTTGCATATTGAAAGGCATATCCACACTGTTTGTTTTAATGGTTTATTAATGCAGATCAAGAGTTTTAGACTAAGGAGGGGGCTTTCCTGTGTTCTGCTCTTGCTTTTGAACAACTGTGAGGCTGCAGATGGAGAGAGTGACTTGTTAGATAGAGGTTATGGACTTGGCGGTTTACCTTTTTTTTTTTTTTTTTTTTTAATGAACAGCAGAAAGCACAATTCTCCTTGAAAGATGAGGAGGCAGTTGTGTTCCAAAGTCCATGAATAATGAGTAGATTTGCAAAGGAACTCACACTGCTTTGCACTTTAGATGGATCTGTAGAACTCAATCAGAAAAGGAAATGTCATGAAATCACAGGCTAAATTTCTTGAAGCAAAAGTGCAATGATCAGAAACCAGTGTTTCCCCAACTTGCTCTATGGTGTAAGTTTCAGTCTTTGTCATTGTGTGTGACCCTTAGTGTGGAGTGCCAGAGAGGAGTAAGTAAATTCCTCAGTGCTATTGCATTATCTCCTTCACAAACTCTAAGGTGTAAAGACATTGTATTCTATTTTGAAAAACTCTATGTTGTTATGCACTGATTTGATTATAATGAAAGATGCATTAAATAGCCATATATTTGTAAAAGAATGTAATACTCTTTAAATGTGTCTACAACTTCTATATTCAGGTGACATTAACTAGAACTAAGAAGGAAAGTTACTGTATTACTATTATTATTATTATTTTGGTGGCAAAATGCTGAAAATAAGAGTAAGTGGGGTTTTTACTCTTCTCCGATGCTGTAGAGTTGGTGCATTTGTGTATACACTGCCATTCACATACAAAGTTGAAGTCATTGTCCCAGTAGCAGGTAGTGTCTATGCTTGAAGTTGTGTGTCTGTTTTTCACAAAAGTGTGATATATATTGCTAAACTAGCTGAACTCTTTTGGCTGGTCTTGGTATGACCATGACCACATTTCTATGAAATGACTGTATGGAATTCTTGGTGCAATTGATGGCTATGAGATAGTTTTTGCTTCTTTGTGGCCAGTGGAATGCATGACCTTGACCTTGTAAAGTCCCATTTTCTAGCCAACTGAGCTCACCAGTCAAGAATCTATCTATAGAAAGAGAAAGCCTAAAATATACATACAGAAACATATACACACACATGTTAATGTTGTCAAAACTTACAAGTGGATATTATTTCTATTATCTTCATAAATTTTAAATGAAACTTAATTGGCTCTGACCTTACCAGTGTCCTCTAAATCTAATCCTATTCTTTTTTTTTTACTTTAAAGGTTATGTGTGCTATGAAAATTGTCTGTATGGGAAATTGTCTTGATATGATTATGCTTATAACAGTTTGCTGATAAACTAAAATAATTTCTTATAATTTTTTCACAGATTTATGGGAAAATTGCTACATTAAATCTTTCTGGTATGTGTGTCTAGACTGTATCCCCACAAAAATAAAAACAAGTGAGGAAATAATATTTTTCTTTCACAGCTCTAAAGAAAGCCACACCAAGTAATTTAGCCAAACAATCTACTTAGTATCACAAATTAATTTTATTTTTCATTTACATTGGTAAATATCAACCAAAAAATTTTAGACATCCTTCTCCTGTAGTTTCTGCTATATCTAGTGATGAATAACAAATAATCCTCTAACTATACAGAAAGCACATTTGGAATCCATCTTGATACAAAATATAAACACAGCTTTCATGGGTCTTGTTTTCAGTCCTCATGGGTAGCATGGCCACCATATGAACTCAAGACTCTTAGAATCCAGAGTTAGCCTTGTTCTCTATATCTCTCATATACACACACATTCATAATAATAGTTTAGTGGAAGACGTTTTACTGACCAGTTATTTCTCATACAAACAGGGTCTTCTTTCAATCATCTCCCTCCCCTCATTACAATATGAAAAATGAATCTCCAAAATATATCCCTGCTGTCATGTTGATAGAAAAGCAGACTGTAATAATGTACATATATATTACAACCCTAATTTTATTAGTATATACACATGGATGAGGAATCTACAGAAAGTGTACCAAAATGTTAGCAGTAGTCATCTCAGTATAATGTGACTGGTGCATTTTATTCTCTTTATTTGCACAGTTACTAATTTTCTTTCAAAGAGCCTTGGTATATTAATGGTCATAAGAAGACTTGTATCATAAAAGTTTATCTGTATCTCCTTTTCCAACTCTGTTACTATCTTTACCCATTATTCTAATTCATTCATATCATACACTCTGTCTTCTCCCCAAATTCCAGAGTAATTCATTTATCTAAGCAAGACTGAGAAGAGTTACTTTTTCCTCTGCTGGGGCTTCCTTGGATTTCTTGAATAACTCAGCACTGTTCTTTCTCAGAGACTAACTCCTATCTTAGATTTTCTATAAAAAGAGGTGTGTGTGTGTGTGTGTGTGTGTGTGTGAGTGTGTGTGTGTGTGTGTGTGTGTGTATAAATTCTATGTATTTTATAGTTTTTTTCAATTTTTCTTTCCAGTATCTCATTATCTTCTAAATCTTAAAATGTTGGACTCTTTATGTTTAAACTAGAAGTATCTTGTTTATGTATATTTAAGCTCGAAATGAGTCAAATACAGTCCCAAAACCTTAGAAACTGCCATATACAGATAGCTTGCAAATTCTAATCTTTATCTAAATTTCTATTCCTCCAACCTCCACACTTACACGTCTAACTTTCTATTCAACGTTTTCACTTAAGTGTCTTATAGTAATTTCATATTTAAAATGTTACAGATAAAATCCTTGAAATTTCCACACAAAAATATATTCCTTCTATAGTTTTTCTTAAATATGTAAATGTCAACTGTATTTTCCACTGCTCAGAAGAAAAATCTGTGAATCCTCTTTGAATTCTTTTTTTTCTTCACATGTCATAGAAAATTCTGTTGCCTCTACTCTCCAACTCTACCTAAAACTCAATTATCTGTTATTATTTCCACTGCTTACCACCAACTCTCAGATTAATACATATGTTTTCACAATTGATCTTTATTTTTCTGCCTTCAGTGCTGTATCCAGCACCAGGGGTCATATCAAAATCAAAATTAAAAGATCTATTCTGCCCTTAAAAGCCTCCAATGTAATATACCTGATTACAGACAAAAGCCTCAGCTTTGCAGTGGCCCACAGACCCAGAGTGATCAGTTTTCTCTGCCTTTTCTGCCACAATTCTTCCATTTCCTTTACACTTCAGCCACACTGGCCTCCTAGACCCTCGAACCCACCTACCATACACTGTCAAACTTCCAGGCTTTTGGCTTTTCTGGACCTATTGCCTGGAAAAAATTTTCCCCTAGGTAATCATTTGACATAATATTCACTGTTTGTCTCTGGAAAAAATCACTTTATCAGAGAAAACATCCTGGAAAACCATCTTTCATAGTACACCACCTTGCACAACTCTTATTTCCAGACAATATAGCATACCATATTGTCCCCAATATGTGACATGCTGAGGGTTTTTTTTTTTTTTTTTTTTAGGTACTGGGGATGGAATCCAGGAGTATTCTACCTTTGAGCTACATTCTCATCCCTATTTTTTTTTTTTTAAATTTTGAAACAGTGTCTCCCTAAATTGCAGGGGGCCTCACTAAGTAGCTGAGGCTGTCCATGAACCGTAATCCTCTGGTCTCAGCCTCCCAAATGCTGGAATTACAAGTGTGTGAAACCACACCCAGCTTACTGAGTTTTATTGTATATTTTCTTCCTGTGAGAATGTAAACCTGGTGAACACAGGACTCTCACTTTGTTCCCTGATATTCCATTGTACCTAGAATAGAGTCTTTTATGTAGTAGGCACTCAATAAGCAATCGTCAAATGAACAAGTGAGTTGTTTAACATAAGAATTGAATGTTTCCCCCATCAAAATTTATTAGTTGCATTGTATTCCATGTGTAAGTTTTTTCAATCTCAGAGTCAGAGCTCTGTGTCATAACACCCAGTTGCTTTTTCTAAAGAGAAAGATACTCAGTACCTTCAAGAAAGTTAAGGGAATTTATTAAGATGATTTTCTTCCTCCTCTGTGCACAGGAGGGGGTAAAATCACATCACTGATTCTAATCTATGTCAGTCAAGTAAAAATTCAATTTGCTGAGTTTTAGCTTATCCAAAAGATGACTTCTATTTCAAAAAGGACATCTGTACAGATCTGTATAAATAACTATGGATATAGATAAGTCCTATATTTTTTTCTTCTCTCCCTTGCTGATCAAAGAAGGGAGAGTAAAACCAGATTGGAAAGTGGTCAGTTTGCCTTTCTGAGGATATGAGCCCTCATAGACTGTGTGGTAATAGGCATCAACCAATAACTATACTATTCATTTCCTTTTCTTTGGTGAGAGTATTCATTTTCATTCTTCCCCAATTAGCTGGGTAAACCCTCATGGTCTGTTTAACCACAATGCTTTACCATTCATAAAGTACATATTTTCAAATAATTAAAATATAATAAAATAATCACATTGCTCAAATTTTATATAGATGATAATATCTAAGATTTCTAGAATGCTTCATATTCCGGAAGAGTATTGTGTTATAAAAAGGACACAGTGTTTGAAATAAACATATGCTTTAAGTACAGAAAAGCGTGGCCTGAATCTCACCCTCTTTTTCATGGGTATGTAGCCCTTGGCAATTTTTAAAACCTTACTGAGCCTCAGTTTCCTCATTGGTAGTTGGGGATAGTGCTCTCTGCCTCTGAGTTGAAGATTAAATGTGACAGTGTATTCTGTTTCTCCACTAGAGTACCTGGTGTAGAGGAGGAGAAGCTCAAATATTAGATCCCCCATTGCTGTTGTCACTTGATCTTTACACAATATCTGTGAAGGGAATCTGTAGTATCTCAGCAATGAATAGTATACATTCCATTCAACAGATAAGAAAAACTAAGGCATGAAGAAGTTAATTAAATTGCTCAATGTAAAAAATTTTGGAAGTTATGAAACATTATACTCCCTTTAGCCATGGAGACTCTAGATAAAGTATTGTCAGCTTAACCATCTTTAATGTATTTTATGACTGAAGGCTGCCAATAATTAAAGGGATCTTTAAAGGCAACAACTAAAGAAGTTTTCTTTCCTTTGTTAACAGTATTGAAATACATCCTCTTTCCAAAGACAAAATGTGGATTAAAACTTCCAGGAACAATTTAAATAAATGCAGACTTGCAAATTAATAAACCTAAATCTTAGCCAGGTATTGTGGTACAAGCTTGTAATTCTAGTACTTGGAAGGCTGAGACAGGAGGATTGCAGCTTCTTGGCCAGCCTCAGCTACTTAGTGAGGCCCTCTGCAAGTAAGTTAGTGAGACCTTGTTTCAAACTGAAGAATAAAAAAACAGGTCTGGGGTGTAGCTCAGAGGTAGAATGCCCGTGGGTTCAATTCCAAATTCTAGGAGAAAGAAAGAAAGAAAGAAAGAAAGAAAGAAAGAAAGAAAGAAAGAAAGACCTCAATCTCTAGACATGCGTTATAATGGAGCATTGGAAAATCAGCTTCACAGTCATGAGTATTTAATTTGAATCCCAGTGCTGCCTGCTGCCAGTTATTTAGCTTGCAGGGCTTCTCTTTCCTAAGCAGAAATGGAGATAGTGATAATATGTGACTCTGGAATTATAAGCATTAAATAAAACAATCTATGAGTACATATTACTTATTTGTACCTAACTATAACTAAGGTAAAGCTATAAACATTAATTGCTTAAAGTAGGACACTGGAAAATTTTATCTAAAAATCTCACTTACTTTTTTTTTGTTGTTGTTGTACTGGGGATGAAATCCAGGAGCATTGTACCTCCAAGCTACATCATCAGCCCTATTTTTTCAGTCTTTTATTTTGAAACAGGGTCTCATTGAGTTGTGAAGGGTCTTGCTAAGTAGCGAAACACAATCCTCCATTTTCTGCCTCCTTAATACTGGGATTAGAAGCAAGCACCACCATACCAGGCTTCTCATTTATTTTTTGTTTTGTTTTGCTTTGTTTTGTTTTGAGGTGCTGGTAATTGTACCCAATCCTCAAACATACTAGACAATGGCTCCATCACTTAGCTACACCCTTAGCCTTCCTTTAGTTTTTACTTCTTGGTATTGCAATTCTCCAAATTCATTTGAGCCATTAGCTTCAAGGTATTATATCAGAGTTCAAGGTTGTGGAGCATCTATCCAGAACCAGAGACAGACTTTCCTGAAATGTGTGACATTTGCTTATTTTTAAAATTAGTTCCACAAAGCAAAAAGTAATTCTGGGAAAAAAAATCAAGGAAAATGTCTGCCTTGTTGAGATACCAAATCCAATTTTATAGATTCAGGGACTGAGACAGAACTTTATCCAGGAGCCTTACCTCAACCTTGTCAGTCTCCATCTGTGACATTTAAAGTGCCTTCACTCTGTAGTCAAAATGGCTGAATCCAGAGAAGCTGACCAGGTAGATGCATGCTGGAACACATGCTATAACTAGTGCACGAGGTGCATGAAACTGGCAATTAGCATCATCAATTACTACAGATTTAGTATGACTAAAACTAATTTTTGACTTTGAAGCATGTTCAACTTAATTGCTCAATAAAAATTTTAGTACCAACCATTAAACTATTGGAAAACTCTCAAATACTGATCTACATAGGTAACATTCCTTTTCTTCAATGAATTCTAATATTCACCCTGTACCATATAACTTCTCATATTTCAGATCCTAGGAGCTTAGTTTCTGCAGGTAAAGACTGTATTTTTGTGAATGCTTCCTTTAATATTTCTCTCATCTCCACTTCTGTAATAGCAACTGATAACAACAGCGGTATCACAAAGTGTGCCATTATAAAAATGTCACTGATTTTTAAAATTTGATTTTTTAATCTCTATAAGATGTTGCTTCTTTTTGTTCTAAGAATATCCTGAGAATAATTCTTCCATGACCTTTATAAAAATGTGCTGTGGTCTTTGGTTCACTTATCTCCCTCCTTCCAACCCCCACCCTCCCTGTAAGTCCCCGAAAGGTTAAGAACTAGGTCATAGCAGTGTTTAGCAGAGTTCCTGGAAGTAGTTACTTCTGAGTAAGTGTTTCTTGAATGAATCAATGATATCTATATTAGATTTCTCCAGATACAGTTTGACCTAAGGAAAGTAAATGACTATGTAAACAAAGGAATCACATACCTTAGAAACAGTGCAGAGTAGGACTAGTGTATAATAACAAGCCTTGGACCTGCTACATTGCTGACTAACATGTCATTCACCTGTGGTCTCACCTCTGCTCTTTCTAGTATCAAATGCTCTTTGTGATTGTCACCCTCTTCTGTCATTTCTGCTATAGTTCCCTAGCCACTTCTTATCTTCCTAAAGCATATGCTGGGGCCTTCCCTTGGAAGTTGCCTTGGAATTTGACAGCTCAAACACCAAATGCCTAATCCCCCTCCTCATCAAATCCAAATGAGTCTGTGTGAGAATCTCAGCTCAGGAGGAGGGTTGAGAATAAATCAGCTGTCAAAATGACAAAATTGCCAACTTCTTAGAAAAAAATGGTTATAATCTGGGACTAGAGGGCTTGGATTTACATTTGCCCACTTTGGTGCTAAATATGGAAAATGTCAAAAGAGTCCCAAATGCAGATTTCTTGAAACCGTGGTGCTTTTCTCAGGTGTGAAATAAAACTCTAGAAGATTCTGGACATGTGAGTTGATTTTCAGTTTTCAATAAATCTACTCAATGAGTTAAGAATTGTTAAACAAGTAGCAAGATATGTAACTAAAATTTTAAAGTATAATTTTTAGTTCAAATAGGTTACAAACTTCTTGAGAGTAAACATATTTTTTTAATTTTTTTTACTAGATTTTGAACACAGGGGTATTCTACCACAGAACCATACCACCAATCCTATTTTATTTATTTTGAACAGTCTCACTACATTGCTGAGGATCTCACTAAATTGGTCTCAATCCTCTAATCCAGAATAGCTTTATCCATGTGTCAGGCTCCCAAGTACAGGGATTACAGGCATATGCCACCATGCCAAGCTTAAACATGTATATATGAATTTTTAAAATCATCTTTTTAGCTGGGTGTAGAGGCACACACTTATAATCCCAGCATTTGGGAGGCTGAAATAGGAGGGCAGCACTTAGTGGACAGCGTCAGCTACTTAGTGAGGCTCTTTGCAACTCAGTGAAACACTGTTTCAAAATAATAAATAAAAACAAGGGCTGGGAGTATAACTCAAAGGTAGAATGCCCCTGGGTTCAATCCCCAGTACCAGAAAAAACAAACAAAAATTAATTAAAATCATTTTATTAGTACAGACTTTCCTCTTCACTCTCTCCTATAAGGCAAAGCCATATTAGAGAATTCATGGAAATGTCTTATCTTTATTTACCAGGCTACTTGATTGGGGATTTAGGGTACTAAAAAACACATAAATCTTAATTACATTGAATCCCCCTTTGTGCAGGATAGAGTAAATACAGCACTTTGAAAAGAGGAAGAAAAAAAGATTCATGAGTCCTGATGTTGCCTATTTGTTCATGGACCCTATTACTCACAGGCAGTTCTGTGATTGAAAATAATTTACAAAACCAGTCCATGTACAATTCTTATAAAGGTAAATTTCGATTTGGAAAATTTTCTAAATTAAGCCCTTACTATGTTGTATTTGTGTAGAAATTCTACAGAGCTTTGAGATAGTTCAGGACTTTATACTAATAAGGTTGTCTCTTATGAGACATTTTAATACATTTTGTTTTTCCTTTCAGTTTTTTTTTTTTTTTATTGGAAAGCTGGTAGAGGTCAAACAATCAAGTCCTGAACTCTTACTCACAGAGACAAAATACCTTTCCTAGATAAAGTCTTAGAAGGTTAAAAATAGGCAGCAATTCAATTCAAATCTAGGCTCTTGCTTGCTTTGCATCATATGCAGAGAATCATCTATCTGGACATGCTGCATGAAGCAGTTGATGAGAAGGAGAGAGAGAGCAGTTGTTAGATCTTAATCCTAATTCTCCAATATCCTGGGTTTGATTTTGCATAAACATCTGAAGAATATGAAGCTCCATCAAATTGAGCTAAAACTTCCTCTCTTTAGTAATTCTTTTTTTTTTTCTGCAGTATTGGGGATGGAACACAGGTGTGTTGTACCTCTGAGCTACATCCCCAGCCCTATTTTTTAGTCTTTTTACTTTTGTTTTATTTAAACAGGGTCTCACTGAGTTGCAGAGGGCCTCACTATGTAGCTTAGGCTGTCTGAGAACTGTGATCCTCCTGTATCAGTCCCCCAAATGCTGGATTACAAGCATGTACCATCACACCCAGTTTAGTAATTCTGGAACTATTGATTGTCTTTGGAATTGTCTTTTTCAATTCCTTCAAGTTAAGAGAAGGAAGAAGAAGAAGAAGAAGAAGAAGAAGAAGAAGAAGAAGAAGAAGAAGAAGAAGAAGAAGAAGGAGGAGGAGGAGGAGGAGGAGGAGGAGGAGGAGGAGGAGGAGGAGGAGGAGGAGGATGGAGGAGGAGGAGGGAGAAGGAGAGAGGGTGAAGGAGGGAAAAAATAAAGAACCTAATTTCCAAAGGAGAGTTTTTGCCTAATTTTAGAAACAAAATTATAAAGGAATTAGTCTGTTTCTTCTTCCCTAAGGATGATCAGTGATTGACTTAACTTTCCTTCCTAATGGTTTTATTTGATCCAGTGTAGTCCTTGGAAACAGCCTTGCGAGATTCTGTTTAGACAACTCCAGGTAACTATTTGCTTGTAAATTGTAAAAGTAGAATAGCATAGGAGCCACTTCCCTGCTGGAATGAATAAAAAGAACTGTTGAGAGAGAAAAAGTGAATATCTAAAGGAGGACAATTTAGATAACATATTACTTAATTAAAAATGGTTTTGAATGTAGAAAAAATAATAGCTCTGGTGCAGAAAAATCTGGCCAGAGATATCTGTTACAACCTACTTCTCAATGTTCTATTTCCCCATTGACAAATGGATTTAGTGTCTACTGAAATAAAACTAAAAAAAAATGGCATAAAGGAAACAGATGTGCTCCAATTCATATGCCTATGTGAGAAATTATCTTGTGTAATTTTGATTTCAGACACGTAATGGTGTTTAGTGTGGTTACTAAAAGAAGATTCTTCCTCTCAGCCTATGAATGTGCTCAGATGTCCCCATTATTTTTAATTCTTTCTCCACCTTTCTATGCTTTAATTTATAATTCTCACCTCATGTATATATTCATTCATTCATTCAAGCAAATATTTATTGAATATCCATTATAGTCTAGGCACTATGATAAGTACTGGGCTTACAATATTGATCCAAATTGGAAATAAAATCCAACCACAGAGTTTATAGTCCTGGAGAAGAAAGACAGTATTCAAATACAAATGAAAGAGGTTTTTAAATTGGAAACATTAAGGAAGTCAAGGGTCTCAAGGAAACCTTCTCTAAGGAAGAGATAACTAAAATGCTAAGTGGAAAAGTGGGTAAAAAGAGCAAGTGTGAAAGCAGCAAGGGTTGGATGAGAAGCTTTCTAAGCAAAGGGGAAGCATGTGCAAAAGCTAAAGCATTGGCACATTGACACGATCATATATGCAATGTGTGTGTGTGTGTGTGTGTGTGTGTGTGTGTGTGTGTTGTGACAGAGAGACATAGATAAAGAGGGAGACAGAAAGAAATAGTGTTACCAGAGATAAGGCTGGAAAGGCATAAAAGAACCAAGCTAGGTGAGACTTTGTAGGTCAAATTAATGAGTTTTCTCACTATTCTAATAGCAGTGGGAAGACATCCAAGGTATTACGCAGAAAGCTTAAAAGACATTTGAAATTTGCAAAGGAATCTCTGACTACAATGTTGTGGTCAAAATAGAGAAGAGCAAACCACCCAAATGGCTACTACAGCAAGACAGATAAATGTAGCCTGGCAGTGAAATGTCAAAAGGAGACATGTTTAGAGAGTCATAGAATAGAGTTGGTGGTGAACTAAATTGAAGAGTACATGGGTAAAGCAGAGAGAGATGTTTAGGATAAGTATAAATTTCTGACTTGAACAACTAGATAGAGCACTGGAATAGGATGAGAGTTCCCTTTCCTCAAAAACCATTTTGAAATATACCTACTGCTTCCTCTCTCTCTCTCTCTCTCTCTCTCTCTCTCTCTCTCTCTCTCTCTCTCTCACACACACACACACACACACACGTACACACACACACACACACACACACATACACACACATACATTTTATTGTCTTGAAATTCTCTCTCCCCTTGATTTTAATTATGTTTAACTTTTTAACTTCCCAGGTCCCATCTGCTCCTATAGATCTTTCCTACCTTTCCTTCTTTGCTGGATTTTCATTTTTCTTTCGTACTTTTCAAAACTTTTGAAGAATTGCAGATATCACCTATTCCAAACCATCTTTCTATCTGTGATCTTGTACTCCTACCCCAACCGGAGTTCTCTGTTGCCTACTACTTAGTAAACATTTCCTCATGGCTGTTTTATTTAGACTTCAAAAGTCAGTTGACAAAACTAAACTTTCACCAAGACCTGATAAATCCACTCTGCCTTATGTTTCCATTTGTTGTACCACCAGTCTCCTAAGTTGTAAAGCCAAGTGTTGTCTTTAAATCTTCTTCTATTTATTTAATTGGCCTGAATCCTATTGGTTCTCCCTTCACAATATCTTTTGCATATGTCTTTTTCCTTCCCAAATGAAACTTTTTGATATTGTACCTCAACTGTTAAGATATTTTTCTAACTAACCTCCTCACCTCTAGTGTGATATTTTTCAAAATATAGTGTTTGAATTACTTATGCAAGAATTATTTGGAGAACATTTAGAAAAAAATATCCGTTTCTGTTGGACAATATTTAATCAAAATCTTTTTAAATAAGGCCTAGAAATTTGCCAAACACTGTAGTCAGAACTATCCTCTAAATTTTGAGAAAAACTGTTCAAGTATCTTCTGCCTGGGTTGTTTTTCTTATATAGATTTTCCAAATGAAAAATTAGTCCCAAAGCATGACCCCAATCATAGATCTTCCCAGATCACAGACCTTTGGCTTTCATTTATCCAAGAAAATAAAGTCTCCCAAGACTGGATGTCAAGATCTTTGATTTCTGGTATCCAGATACATTTCTAGCCTAATCTTTATTCTACTCTCTTTCTCTCAACCCTGTGCTACAACTAAACTACACCACTTGCTACTCTTCAAACATACCCATCATATACTTATGCCTCTATCCATTGGCCTCATGGAGTTCAAACATTCAGGAAAGATTTCTGTCATAGTTTTGATATAGAATGTCCCTAAAGGCTAATACATTAAAGAGTTGCCTCTCCCAGTGCAGTACTGTTCAGAGCTGGGGCTTTTAAAAAGTGATCGAATTATAAAGGATCTGACCACATAAATTGAATCATGATTTGATGACATTCTGGGGAAATGGTAGAAAACTGTAGGAGGTAAAACCTAGTTGAAAAAGTAGATCCTTAGGGGCATACTCTTGGGAATTATATTTTGTACCTGTCTTCTTCTTGCTTTCACTCTCTCTCTCTCTGCTTACCAGCCACCATGAGATGAGAAGCTTTGCTCCACCACATCCTTCTGTGATGGTGTACTACCTCTTCACAGGCCCCCAAACAATGGAGCCATCTTACCACAGACAAAGACCTCTAAAACCATGAGACAAAATAAATCTTTCCTCCTTTAAGTTGTTTTTCTAAGAAATTTTGTCATAGTAACAGAAATATGACTAACAGTCTCCTTCACCTTTCATTTTCACCTGTCAAAATCTTACCGATATTTCAGTGGCTATTTCTGAATAAAGCTTTCCCTCATCCTCTTTCTATCTTTTAAATATTTATTTATTTATTTATTTATTTATTTATTTATTTATTTATTTATTGCTGTACTGGGATGGACCCCAAGAGCATTTTACCTCTGAGCTACACCCCTAGCCCTATTTTTTATTCTTTCTTTTGAAACAGGGTCTCATGCAGTTGCAAAGGGTCTCACTGAGTAGCTGAGGCTGTCTGTGAACCGCAATCCTATTGTCTGAGCCTCCCAAATGAGGGATTACAAGCATGTGCCACCATACCCAGCATCCTCATCTTCTTTTTATTTTTCTTACCCCCCCCTATTCTTTGTCCTTAAGCTAGAAGGGACCTCTCCAACCTTTAATTTTTTTCAGCAGGTTTTACCTTTCATTACTAAATTTATAACAGTCATATGATAATATCTTTCTCATTTACTTAAATAATGAAAACAGGAACAATATTTTATAAAATGATGAATTGATAGAAAATTGGTCTGGGTTCCAAATCCATCTAATGTGTGTCTTTGAGCAAATCATTTATCTTTTTTGTTGACTGGAATACTGTCACATACAATTATGAACAGAAAAAGTCAAAGTATCTTATTAAAAGATATGCCATCTGAAATGACCAGTATTTAATTATTTTCATCATTTTAATGTACCCAGTAATCCTCTAAATTTTAGAACACTTTCTTTTAAAATATCATTGTGTTATGCTATGTTTTACATTCCCTTCACACAGCAGCCTCTTGCGCACTGAATATATACTTAAATATAACAATGGTATCAATTATTGTCCTGAAGAGAAAGAAGCACTAGGGAGAATTTGAATTAAAGAGAAAATGGCACCAAACATCATGCAAGCAAACTATTAATCTACCTCAGTGCCTGTTCTTTCTTTTCAGAGCAGGTGAACAAACAACAATTTTAACAATAAGCTAAAGCAAGCTGTTTTCTAATGAGAGAGTTCTCTTAAATAAAGGTCAGCAGAAAAGCAACAACACTCATTGTTTCTTGTTTATGATCCACCTGTGCATCCTGCAAACTTCCTCAAATTTCTCTCCTGTGCATTGCCTTACAGAGAGTTTATCTAAATGACATTATTCTCCACCCTGGCTGAGATTCTTTTTCATTAATCAGATTAACAATGATGCTTTCAAAAGCAACTTGTCTTTTTGGGCTATCTTTCTCTCCTTGGTATTACTATAAAAGAAAAACAAACAAACAAAAACCTGGACTAGTTAACTCGAAGAAAATTTTCACCTTGAGAAAGGCAATGTTATGTTGACTGTGAAGACAAATGAGCCAGAAAGTACTTGATCTTGCTTCTATGTTCTCACTTTAACACTTTTGACTTAGCAGACTAAGGAAAAAATATTTTTCTAATTCTACTTTTGTTAAAAATATGTTTCCTCACCAAGACATTATATTGAAAGAGGCCCTAAAAGATTAGGAAGCATTTAAGAGTATATCAAGTTCCCAGGAGTTAGGAGTGGAACAAATATCACCAAAAGGGTCCACAGTGTTTTGGGTAGTTTAATTGATTGAGAAAAACCACAATTTGAAGCTATTAACATGCCAAAGCTCTGAAGAAAAAAAAAGTATGTAGTAAAGGAGTTCTAGTCTCTTTTGCGCCACTAACACCTCTGTGCCTCAATTTCTTCTTCTATAAAATGAGACAATAATACCTGCTACACAAGAGTTTTTTCTAGGTTAATTGAAATAATTTTTAGAAGATGGCTAATGCATTGTGGCACATGGGATCATTGTACTAAAGCAGCCTGTAGATATCATGGTAAAAGTTAGTCATAATGTCAAAGTTCATAGAGGAAAGGCTTTGGGTTTTGTGATTTGGGACTTTACCAATTTAATGACAGAAGTGAGAAATCATTTTCCACAAAGAAATTAAGAATCAAAGCCAGGTTGTAATGGCTTTAAAGGACTGAGCAGATAGGAAGGATGCAGACTGATCTTTAATAGGAACATCTTCCCCCAAAAGGAAATTATAAGTGAGGGCAGTTGTCAAGGGCCAGTGAGGTTTAGGAGCATGTCAGCTGCTCTTTCAAGAAGCCAGCTGGTAGTGGATGGACAAGCATCTTACTTGACTTTGTAGTTTGAACATTGAATTCACTATCTCCTACTATTATCACCACTTTGTGTTTTGGACATGATCACCCTCATTTAAGGACATGGAAACTCAAGTTAAAAGTTCTAGAAGCAGGACACGATGGATCAAGCTTGTAATCCCAGCATTTGGGAGGCTGAGATAGGAGGATCGCAGTTCACAGACAGCCTCAGCTACTTAGTGAGGCCCCTTGCAACTCAGTGAGATCCTGTTTCAAAATAAAGAATAAAAAATAAAGCTGGGGGTGTAGCTTGAAGGTAAAATGCCCCTGAGTTCTATCCCCAGTACATCAAAAAGGAAGGAAGGAAGGAAGGAAGGAAGGAAGAGAGAGAGAGAGAGAGAGAGAGAGAGAGAGAGAGAGAGAGAGAGAGAGAGAGAAAGAGGAAAAAGGAAGTCCTAGAGCTGGTGTTTCACCCGAGTTCCTCTAACAATTTCAGGCTGCATAACCTGAATGTTGAACCTATCACCTCTTCTTTTGCATCTGGATTCAAGACATGCACATTTCCAGAGCGTACTTATAGACAAAAATTATACAGAAATAGTTGTTTGTGCTGATATGGTCACCTGCTAGCAGTCCTTAAAAATGTATACAACAGAAACATTAAGAGAGCCATTTGCAGTTAACTGACACTTTACACACTATCAGTCATGGCTTGTGAATCCTTACTAAGCACAAGAATTGTGCTAAGCATTTCCAATATATTCTCTAATTTATACCTCAAACCAGCCATAAAATCCACATTTTTCCATGAGAAAACTGAGACTCAAAAGAGTGTTCTGCTTGCCTCAGGTACATAATTTATAGATTGTAAAGCTGAGTTTCATGCTAATGGCAGCCTGACCCCCAGACCTTTAGGCCATTTGACATGCTTTTTAACCCATGTCTCAGCTTTGCAGACCTGGAATATGGAGTTCCCAAGGCCAAGTCTAGAGTTCTGTACATAAATGGAGGCATATGACTCATCATGCACAACAATTTTGGACAGCTGAATCAGGTAATATGCTTTCCTGTGGGTTACATTCTATCTTTGCTCACTCCATATCTACTAAGTAAACCTCTGGTGTACGCTGCTGACCAAGGTTTCAAGATATGTTTTTAAATGACAACTGTGAAGAATGACTTAATTTGCAGAACTCCCACCACAAATTTCCACCTGTAGTGAAAAAGAAAGAAGACAAAGGAAGATAGGCAAAATGTTTTGGAACAGATTTCACAAGATTTTGTTAACATATCATCATATTCTTTCTGCTTTTGACAGTCTTATCTTTTGAATAACAAAAACAAAACCAAAAGAGATCCTATTCTGCCACTAATCTCTAAAGCAATTCATATTGATTGTCCATTTTACATAAAATATTCATTATGCTCCAATTTCCCAATTTTATTTACCTAATATTTTCCTAATCCTACATATATCAGTTCCCTGTAAACATTATGTTCTCTTTCTCAATTTTCCTAAATTAGTCTTGATCTCTTCAATGTAATACATAAGCTGTTTACCTATAAAATCATGTTCCTCTAGATCAAGTAGCATTTGAACCTAAGTTTTTCTCATTTTCATAAGATTTTTTGTAATTTTTAATTTAAGCAATTTAGAAGTTCTGAGAAAACCTTGCTTTTTCTTAAATTATAGAAATTTATTCTCTTACTCTGAAATTATTATAATTTGTACTCAAATTCATTGACCCAATAAGTTACAAATTTTAAGCCTCAGTAGTCTTCTAGATACATGAATAAATACCACAGTCACTCTGACAGCACCCTTAATGGTGTTAGATTTCTTTCTTCTTTGCTAAATAGATTAGAGGCTGTTATTTATGTTTCCAAAAGTTTTTTTTTATTTGTAGTGCTTCAATAAAGATAAGCAAAAAAATGGTCCTGTGAAATAATATCTTGGCTAGATTTTTGTCTCTGCTTGTCAACAAACTTCCCCTAAAATGATATTGCATTAATTCATATTTACACAAGCAAATTGAATTGAATAAAACATTAAAGTGGAATTCAACTTGAACCTTCACCTGAAACTTGAACTTCCAAATTGTTGTTTATTTCAAGTCAATTAAGATTTATGACAGATATATAAAATATGAGGAAAGAAACAGATTTTCTTTATTATTCTCCCTAAGTGCCATCTGGCATCACATTAGGGGGAAAAATGTTCAAGGCTAGTCTTTCTAGTAAAATATACACATTCAAAGGAGAATGTGGGCCACTTCAAGTGGAAGAGGAACATTTTGAGTAGTATATTTCTTAGAGATGAATTTCATGAGGGGATGAGCTACAGGAGGAAAGTGAGGATGACTTCAGTCCAGTAGTTCTGAGGCAGTTTCTGGTGGTCTGGTTATCTGGTAAACTTTAGAGTCCTCAGCCTGATAGAGGTCTTCATTATCTGATTGACAGATATGTTGGAAAGTGTCCTAATTTGTATAGTTTTATTTATTTATTTATTTATTTTTACAAAATACTGTATCTGTCTTGTTAACAATGTGCAGGACAATTATAGTCAGAAATGGTATAGGACATATTACAGACACCAGGACTGGAGGAAGAGAATTTTATTGGGTGAGAGGGGTTGACAGGCTGTGTCTAGCAAATGAGAGAATAGCAGAAAGGTCCACTGGTGGTATAGCCTTTATCGGGCCCTGGAGCAGAAACTGAATGGGGGGAAAGTCTGGGGTGGAGTTAACATTTACAAAATTAGGTTGTCTAACCATGGTCATCTGTTTTCTGAGAAGGTGCAGTCTCAGAACCAAGGTGAGTATAGGAAGGAAGACAGGAAAGTTTGGCTGACCCCAAAACCCTTTTGTTGAATTTTAGAGGCCAGATATTGAAGGGTTTGCATATTTTGCTCTATTTTTCCAATTATTAACATAATAATAATAATAATAATAATAATAATAATAATAATATTTCTCCCTAAAGAGAGGCAAGTACTACCCTTTTCAGCCATAAGAAGATCCAGGGCCCCATAAATAGAGATCCTGGACCAATTACAGTAGAGTGAAGGGGTGAAACTGAAAGAAAAAATGTTCAGGTGAAACTCCCTCCTACAAAATGCCGACAAACTGATAGGGTAATAAAATTATTTATCTTCAGAGGCCATGCAATGGTTCTCTTCTGGTATTGAGACAAGGTCTATTGAGGCAGTTCAGTGAAATCATAGGGTTAGAGGACCTGTTACCAAGATGATTACCCTGGGCTCCTTCATTGTGATGGTGGTCATCAGGTATTGGGATCCCAGGTTGCATCAATTGTCAGTGGCTAGTCCCAGAAGGTCTCCCTAAGGTGGGGTAAAGCTGATTTGCATACTTTGAGAAACAAGAAGACAATCCATTCCCCAGTGACCCCTTGATGACATTTTAGAAAGAGACCAGGAGCTCTACAAGGGTTTGAACATGTCCGTACCCAGTGACACATTTGACCACATTTGAAACAGGGCCCTTTGTGGTTTGGAGTTGCTGAGGTTGATGAAGTAGGTTGTAGTGCTTTGGCTAGCATTTGGTGTTTGACCTATTTAGCTAGTTTCTCTTGGCCATTGTACACCTTATAAGCCTTCAAGTATTTTAGCTTGTGAAGTTAGGAGGCCTCTCTCCAATCTCTTAAGTTTGGCCTTTATATTGGGGAAGCTTTGAGAAAAGAAATGATTCATGAGGATCCAAGTCATGGCACCAATGCAAATACATAGGACATATCACAGACACCAGGGCTGGAGAAGAGAAGTTTATTGTAGTAGAGGACATGGTAGGCTGCCTCTGGCAAATGAGAAAGCAACAGCAAGTCCACTAGTGGTACAGGTTTTATGGGGCCCTTGGATGGAAACTGAATGGTGGAAAAGTTCATTAGGGGTATAGCTGACATTTATATAATTATATTGTTTGTTTTTCCATATTCATTTGCTTTCTGAAAAGTTAGTTTCAGGTTGTGAAGTAAATAAACTGTTTTAATTAATCTCCAACATGGTGGATTATTTGAAATGGCTGTGCTTATGCCAATATAGTCTATTTTAGTTAACTCTAGGATCTACAGATTTCCAAGAAATGTGGAAGACACAGGCTTGGGAAGGAGAATAGGTTCAAGGAGTAAGGGCTGAAGCACTTCAGCTCCAGCTTTTTACATTAAAGTCATATTTTACTTCCTTTATACCTAATTATTTCTTGGATTCTACATCATTATGCCACCCTGATGAAAAAACTATGTGTAGGATTTTTGTTTTCTATCATTAATTTTCCAAATGAGGGCTCTGAGGCAGAGATAAGTACTGCAACTTGTCCAAAGTTATAGTTAAACAGGATTAAGACCTTGGTTCAAATTCAGGTGAGCCAACACTGGTTCCAGAGTCTGTATTTATCATCATGACAAAAAAATTGCAAAGCACATAAAATAATAATGTTTAAACCATATGGTTGTGAGTAAATTTAAGCAAACTTCTAATAAGAATCCAAACCTAAAATATTTATGAATCAAATCCTGAAACTACAATTGGAAAAAAATAACTATTTATCATCTGTGATTATAAAAAGAAACTTAAAAATCAAAATGAGATTAAGTATTCATAAACATTCCTGTTTAAAGAAAAATTCTCTTATCAAGACAACTTAAAATCTTTTTTTTTTTTATTGGTGCACTGTATTCATACCTCATAGTGGGATACAAACTTTTGTAGACATACATGCACACATCACCCAGTCAGCCCCCACCCAATCCCCACCCCATTCTCTCCTCATCCCTCCCTCCCATGCTTGGCTTAGTGGTTGACATCTAGTATTATAGCAATTTATCCAATATTAAAAATGATAATCTCACATAACAGTTTCATTTGTCTGATACCAAGCTTTTGATGACTTAAAGATAACATTTCAATATTTCTTTTTACTTTCTTTCTTACCAGAGAACATTTTTTTCTATTTTTTAGGTGAAACTACCATATATTTATATATCTATTTTTCAGAAAAAAAAATCTATCCTAATATGGAATATGGACTCTAGATACCCAAAACGATCTTGAAAAAGAACAAAGCTAGAAGATATATATTTTCTGATTTCAAACCATATAAAGCTACAATAATTGAAACAGTGTAGTACTATTCTAAAGGCAGATATATAAACCATTGGAGCCTAGAGCTAAATTCTTCCCTATATTGTCAAGTTATTTTTGACAAGGTTTCCACAAACATTTGGTGGTGAAAATAATAATCTTTTAACTAAATATTGTTGAAAAATAATAATTACATGGAAAAGAATAAAATTGGACCCTTACCTAATCCCATATACAAATATTAACTCAAAATAGATACAAGACCTAAATATAAATCTTAAGACTATAAACTTTTAGGAGAAAATCTGGGTCATAAAACCTCACAACATTGAATTGGCAGTGATTTCTTGGATATGATTTCAATGGCACAGGCAAAAGAAGAGTGTACAAACTCCCTAAAAAAATATTATATATCCAAATACAATGCAAACAGAGTTAAAAGTTACTAATAGAATGGGATAAAATATTTCCAAATGCTATATCTGAAGGTATATTAATATTCCAACTAGAAATCCTAAAAATTAATAACAATAAAGGCAAACAATACCTTTTAGAGATAGGTAAAAGACTAACAAAAGTAATTAATCTCCACAGATAACCAATCTTAGTTGTCTGTTGGATTGAAAATCTTGTTTCTCTGGTTCTGGTGTGTGTTACCTATTTCTTCTTTGTAGTTAATCTCTTTGAGTATTTTCTCTAGTGCTGGTTTTGAAGACAAAAATTCCTTCAGTTTCTGTTTGTCATGGAAGCTTCTTATTTCTCCATCTAATTTGATAGAAAGTTTTGCTGGGTAGGAAATTTTTGGCTGGAAGATGTTTTCTTTCAGAGTTTGGAATATGTTACTCCAAGCCCTTTTGGCTCTCATGACTTGGTTTGGGAAGTCTGGAGTGATTCTAATTGGTTTGCCTCTGAATGTCACTTGGCCCTTTGTTTTTGTTGCCTTTAAGATTCTCTGCTTGGCTTCCACATTGGTCATTTTGACAATTATGTGACATGGGGATCCTCTTCTCCGATCCTGTCTAAAGGGAGTTCTATAAGTTTCCTGGACCTGCGTATCGACCTCTTGCTCTATGTCTGGAAAATTTTCTGCTATTACTTCCTTGAAGGGATTGTTGATCCCTTTGGTTTCACTTTCTTTTCCCTCCTCTATTCCAATTATTCTTAGGTTAGCTCTCTTAAAATTGGCCCATATTTCTTCAATATCAGATTCCTGCTATCGGATATTTTTTCCTAGATTAGAAACTATGCGTTCATTTTTGGAATGATCTACTTCTAAGAGCGAGATACTGTTCTCCATGTGTTCTAAGCGGTTGTTTGTGCTTTGAATTGAGGCCTTTACTTCATTAATTGCATCCTTTATCTCTTTTTGGCTCTCTCTGAGTTCTTTTCAAAGCACCTCTATTATTTCTACAGTTATTTTCCTGATTTGATCTTCTAGAAATATCTGATTTTCTGTTTTATTGGGTTCTGATGTTGTGGGGTTGTGGGCATTCATTGCTCCAGTGTTATTCCTCTTCCCCATGATTTCGGGAGTTTGTGCCTTCTCTGGGTTCTTCCCTTGGGTCACTATGACTTCACTTAAGGTGCTCTGGATCTCGAGTCAGTAGTATCTCAGACCCCACTACTCCTTTACTGGGTTGTATCACAGAGTCTCCGACCCAGGGAGTTGATAGAGGCTGCTTTAAACTATGGGGGGTGCCAGGTTGCACGTTCTCCTATGGTGTGATATCTCTGCCACCGCCACTCCCCCACTGGGTCAAGTCCCCGGGAGTATAGTACTGGGATTTCTCCTCTGTGGCCTGCAATTTGACTCACTGTTCTTGAGTACGCAGATGTAGCTGTACTGGACTCGGTGAATTCACTGCTGCTGCAGCTGGTGGCAATATGGCGCCGCCGCTACGCCCTCGGCCATAAGGCTGGCGTATTTCTTCTTGGTTTTGTGTTCCACTCTGAATCCCTGCCGCGTGTGCTGAGCTCAGCCACTGGGAGTTTTAGATGCTCCCTGCGCCAAGAAATCCCACCTGGTTGTTTCGCAGCAGCTCACCTCGGCTTGTTTTAGCCGTCTGGTGAACTCGCCGCTGCCGCCGGCAGTAAGCGCTACTGCCGCGTCTTCAGGCGTGAGGCTGGTGTATCTCCTCTGTGGCTCTGAGCTCTGTTTCAGTCCGCTTTCTCTCTGGAGCCTGGTGATTTTTTTTGTTTCTCTGGTGATGGTGTTTTCTGGCTATGAAAGGCGCTGATTTTGTGGTAATGGAGATTGGTTGTTAGCGGGGCTCTTAAGCCCCGCTTTTCTCGGTCGCCATCTTCCCGGAAGTCTTAAAATCTTATTAGAAATTCCTTCCTTCTCTCTCTTTTTTTTTTTAATGAAGGGAGGACAAATAACCCAACTGCAAATCATTTTAATTCAGCCCTTTATAACAGCCAGTTATTGGGTATCTTTCAAAAGAAAACACTTATGCTCTTTGCTTCTCTTAAAACTGAAGAACTCAGCTGGGCATTGTGGCACATGCTTGCAATTTCAGCATTTGGAAAGCAGAGACTAGAGGATCTTGGCTCACAGACAGCCCTAGCTACTTAGTGAGGCCTTTTGAAACTCAGCAAGACCTGTTTCAAAAATAAAGAATAAAAAATTAGGGCTGGGGATGTCACTCAGAGTTAGAATGTCCCTGGGTTCCATCCCCAGTACCCCCCACGTACAAAAAAAATAAGAACTCAAATTCACACCATTTCTGTGAAATAAATATATTTACATTTAGAATCAGTAGACTAATAAGATACTAAAGCTGATAAAAAAAGATTAGAAGATATGTTCCTTTGCCCTCAAGTTATCTTCAAATTAGTTTTGAGTATTACTTAAGAAGAAAGTACTAAGTTCTTGAAAGCATACTGTTGTTGTGCAAAGGACATGAGTCCATTGGTCCCTACTTTCTTCAGGTGATTTTATCATGGATAATAGTTGTCTAGAAAGGACTTCAGAAGACTATCAAATTTATCCTTCCTCAGCAATTAGCTGCTAGCAATATATGACCAAAGTCTAAGGTCCTTGTCATTTTAATTGAAATTACTTATGGGTAATGCCTTCAGGATGAAGAGATGCTTAAAACAGTGGACTGACATACAGAGGAGCTAGCACATTAGAAGATTGTCTTCTCCCACTGGAACTGAAGGCTCACTGCTCTCTGCTGCTGAGGTGGGCTCTACAATGGGACTTCCAAGAAAAATAAAGATTGGACAGAAAATTTTATTCTTTTTCAAAAATAAAACAGTTCTTTACTGTCCACAAAACTTCCACTAGAAAACAACCTTCCTCCTTTCAAAGAATCCCTTCCCAGTATAGGACATAGGGCCTACTTTAATCTATTGCAATTGCTGGGTATTAAAAACATGTACCTTACATCTGAATTTGACACCTGATATTTCAGGATCACCATGGACAAGTCATTTAATGTTTTGAGCATCAGTTTCTATGTTTATAAAACAAGGTTCTCATAGTATTGTTCTTACAGATTTGTTGAGAGGTTTTGATAAAATACTGCAAAATATGTGCTGGAATGATGGATGATCAGTCAAAGGTAACCATTGTTATAAAAGCCAACTCTGTTTATAAGGCACTGTACCTTGCACTATATGATAAATAGCAATTTCCACTAGACTGTAGCTGTAGGGGGTTAGGAGGATCATTAAGTTCCATTTTATTATCATTTCACCAAAGAAAATAATCTTTTTTTGACACTGAAGAGTTTGTAACTAAGTGATGGACACTATACATGCAATGATACATGAAAAGTAGAATATGCTAAATTTTATACTAGAATCTCAGAGTATTTGGGGGACCACCAAGGAAAGGAAAGCTAATTTTGCCAGGGAGCTTGGGATGGCATGATGGAAGACTGAATATTTGATCTGTGGAACAAAAGAGGCAGGGCTTAAATAAAAATTACAAATGAGAAGAAAATAGAGGTCTTAAAACTTACAAAGTAGAAGATGGAGACAGAGAGACAGAGCGTCCCTCACTAGCTGAAGCAAACTAAGTTCAACTACAGAGACAGAAGTATCTTAATAAAGAAAAAATTAAACGTACAATTCAAAACAGACTTGGGGAACAGCAGAAAAAAATCCAGCAACTGAACTGCAAGATTCACCACAAGACACGAAGAAAGCAGATAGTGAGCTGAAGAATTGGTGGTCGGCAGAGTGCAGGCGCAGGTGCAGTGTCCTCAGGGCCGCTGGCCCAAATGGGACTTTTGGGTCTTTAACATTCCCAGAGAGGCTCTAAAGTCTGAAAGTGACCAGAGAGTTCAATACCTGAAGTTGCTAGCTAACTGGAGCTCCTGAGTGGCACCCAACAAAGGCGGCCCCACAGACATGCCCGGAGATCGGCAGGGACCTGGAAGTGGACCTGCTCACCATAGGAGCAAAAAGTCAGCAGGATATGGGAGAGCTGCCAGAGCGTCAAGCCACAGATTGGACTGCCAGAGTGAATTCAGAGGAGCCACGGACCCGGCAAGCACACAGTGAGGATGATATATGTGAGTGCCAGTGTGCGCAAAGTGGGCCAATTCAACTCCGGAACCAAAGAAGAGCGCTTAAGGTGAGATTCCTGCACGGGGCCACAAGGGGACACTCCAAGCAAATACAAGATTCACCATATATCAACGTAGTAGGACTGTTATCTCTTTTATTATCTTTTTTTTTTTTACTATTTTCTATCCATATATATATATATATATATATATATATATATATATATATATATATATATATATATTACTATTGCGGGTTTGGTATTGTTTGTTTTACTTTTTGGGTCTTTGGGTTTGTTTTGGTTTTTGGTTTTCTGGGGGAATAAGTTTTTTTTTTCTGGGGGAATAAGTCTTTTCTAAAGTCCTAATACAAAGACTGGGTTAAAAATAATACCCACTAACGATGGGAAGACAGCAGAAAACCAGACCTGAGAACTCTGAAAATATGAGAACTAGGAACAATGGAGAAATGACAGAAATCACGAATACTGACCTACAAGAAATGCAGTAAGGGGAGTTCCGAATCTTGATCTACAATATGATGAAAGGATTTAAAACAAGTTTAGAGAAGATGAAAGATGAGTTAAAAACACTAAAAAAGAATCAGAAAGAGGCTTGGAATAAAATGAAAGAGTCAATAAATGAAATGAAGTCAGCAATAGAAAGAAATTCTGGAAGATTAGAGGAAATGGAAAGTAGAATATCACTGTTCATCCAACACCGAAAACCCAGTCAATAGTATGCAGAAGTCATTACAGCAACAAAACCTAAACAAACAGCAAATTTGGGACAACATGAAATGCCCTAACTTACGGATAAAAGGCATTGAAGAAGGGATAGAGGTACAGACCAGGGGCATCCATAATCTCTTCACAGAAATAATTTCAGAGAACTTTCCAAAAATAGAACAAGAGATAGATTTTCATGTTCAAGAGACATACAGAACACCATTAAGACAAGATCAAAAAAGAACCTCCCCATGCAACATAATAGTCAAAATGACTAACATAGAGGCCAAGGAAAAGATCTTAAAAGCAGTGAGAACAAAAGGTCGGGTGACATACAGAGGCAAAATAATAAGAATCACCCCAGACTATACAACCCAGGTCATGAATGCCAGGAGAGACTGGTATGATGTGATCCAGACCTTGGAAGAAAATAACTTCCAACCAAAGCTGCTTTATCCAGCAAAACTACTATTCAAAGTCGACAGCGAAATAAAAGTATTTCAGGATAAACAAAATCTCAAAAAATTTATGAATTCAAGGCCAACACTAGAAAAAATACTTAAAGAAATAAACAATAAAGAAGAAAAAACTAAGCTGACTTCAGAACCAGAGAAGAGAGGAAAGTGATCAGAGGGGCTTCTAAGAAGAAAGAAAAAGCTACCAAACAGATGACAGAACACAAAATGACAGAAAACAAAAATCATATTTCAATAATAACTCAATGTCAGAGGACTTAACTCACCAATCAAAAGACATATATTGGTAATGTGGATCAAAAAACATAACCCAAATATATGCTGTTTGCAAGAAACTCACCTAATCAGCCAAAGACACTCACAGACTGAAAGTGAAAAGATGGAAAAAAAAGATATACCATGCTACTGGAGAACAAAAAAGGGCAGGGGTAGCAATCCTGATATCCAGCAAAACAGACTTTAAACTAAGACACATCAAAAGAGACAAATTAGGGCACTTCCCTTAGTTAAAAGGAACAATACACCAAGATGATATAATGATAGTAAACATTTATGTTCCAAATGTGAATGCAACCACGTTTGTAAAACAAACACTTCAGGACATCAGATCTCAAATAGACCCAAATACAATAATTCTGGGAGACTTCAATACGCCTATCACACCAATGGATTGATCTTCAAGGCAAAAGTTGACTAAAGACTCTTTAGAACTAAAGAAAACTATAAACCAAATGGACCTAATAGATATATACAGAACATTTCATCCAGAAACTACAGAATACACATTCTTCTCATCAGCCCAAGAAACCTTCTCCAAAATAGATCACATCCTGGTACACAAAGAAAGCACCAGCAAATTCAAAAGATGTAATAGAATTCCTTGCCTCTTTTCAGACCATAATGGAATTAAAGTAGAAATCAACAACAGGAAACTCAAAAGAAACTATGCAAATACATGGAGACTGAATGATACACTATTGAACGATGAATGGGTAAGAGCAGAAATTAGGGAAGAAGTAAATAAATTTTTGGAAATAATTGAAAACAGAGACACAACTTACCAAAATCTCTGGGACACTATGAAGGCAGTATTAAGAGGAAAGTTTATTGCGTTGAGTGCTCACATAACTAGGACTCAGAATCACCAGGTTCAGACCCTATTGGAACAACTCAAGGATCTAGAAAGACGGCAACAGTCCAACCCCAAAGCCAGCAGAAGAAAGGAAATTATTAAAATTCAAGCAGAAATAAATGAAATAGAGAAAAAAAATCAAAGAATCAACAAAACAAAAAGCTGGTTCTTTGAAAAGGTTAATAGAATTGATAACCTCCTGGCCAACCTAACCAAAAGAAAAAGAGAATCAATGCATATTACTAAAATCAGAAATAGAAAAGGAGACATAACTACAGATAGTGAAGAAATTCAAAGGATTATCAAAAACTACTTTAAAAATTTATACTCCAATAGACAAGAAAGCATGGAAGAAATCGATAGATTCCTAAACACAGTTAACCTACCTAAACTGAACAAAGAGGACATAGCAAGCCTAAACCAACCAATAGCAAACAATTAAATAGAAATGGCAATAAAAATTCTTCCATCAAAGAAAAGGCCAGGCCCAGATGGGTTTCCAGATGAATTCTACAAAGCCTTCAGTAAAAAACTAATACCAATACTTCATAACTTATTCCAGGAAATTGAAAGAGATGGAACTCTCCCAAATTCCTTCTACGAGGCCAATATTACATTAATCCACAAACCAAATAAAGATACCTCAAGAAAGGAAAACTACAGACCAATATCTTTAATGAACATAGATGCAAAAATTCTAAACAAAATACTAGCCATATGCATTTAAAACCATATCAAGAGAATAATACACCATGACCAAGTCGGTTTCATCCAGGAAAAACAAGGTTGGTTCAACATACGCAAATCAATACATGTCATCCACCATATAAATAGAATCAAGAATAAAAACCACATCATCATAGCAATAGATGCTGAAAAAGCATTCGACAAAATCCAACACCCATTTATGTTAAAAACACTACAGAAAATTGGAATAAAAGGAACATACCTCAATATCATTAAGGCAATATACAACAAACACAAAGCCAACATTATACTGAATGGGGAAAAACTGCAAGAATTCCCCCTAAAATCAAGAACAAGACAAGGATTTCCACTATCACCACTCCTCTTCAATATAGTCCTTGAGACTCTTGCCACAGCCATAAGACAAGAGAAGGAAATCAAAGGAATTCAAATAGGAAGAGAGGAATTAAAATTATCCTTATTTGCAGATGACATGATTCTTTACCTAGAAGACCCTAAGAACTCAACCAAAAGACTTCTGGAGTTAATTAACGAATTCAGCAAAGTTGCAGAATACAAAATCAACCTAAAGAAATCAGAGGCTTTTCTTTATACCAACAATGAATCCACAATGAAAGAAATAAAACAATCAATTCCATTCACTATAACCTCAAAACTAATGAAATACCTAGGAATAAACCTAACCAAAGATGTAAAAGACCTCTATAACAAAAACTATAAAATATTAAAGACAGAAATTGAAGAAGACCTTGGAAGATGGAAAGACCTCCTGTATTCGTGGATAGGCAGAATAAATATCATCAAAATGGCCATTCTGCCAAAAATGATTTATACATTCAATGCAACTCCCATTAAAATACAAACTACATTCTTCACAGACCTAGAAAAGGCAATCATGAACTTTATATGGAGAAAGAAAAGACCCAGAATAGCCAAAGCAATTCTCAGCAACAAGAATCATGCAGGAAGCATCACAATTCCAGACTTCAAAATAGACTATAGATCAATAGTAGTAAAAACAGCATGGTACTGGCACAATAACAGGTACACTGACCAGTGGAACAGAATAGAAGATACAGAAACAAATCCACACACCTACAGTCAATTAATCTTTGACAAAGGGGCCAAACTCATACGCTGGAGAAAAGACAGCCTTTTCAACAAATGGTGCTGGGAGAACTGGCTATCCATTTGTAGAAAGATGGAACTAAACCCCTATATCTCACCATGTACAGGAGTAAACTCGAGATGGATCAAAGACTTAGAAATCAGACCAGAGACTGTGAAGTTATTAGAGGACAACTTAGGCTCATCACTACAACATATAGGCACAGGCAGTAACTTTCTCAACAAAACCTCCAAAGCTCAGGAAATTAAAGCAAGAATCAACAAGTGGGATAGCATCAAACTAAAAAGTTTCTTCTCATCAAAGGAAACCATCAAGAACCTAAAGAGGAAACCTTCAGAATGGGAGAAGATCTTTACCAGTCACCACTTTGATAGGGGGCTAATATCCAGAATATACAAAGAGCTCAAAAGACTCTGCACTAGCCAAACAAACACCCCATTCAAGAAATGGGCAACTGAAATGAATAGACAATATACAAAAGAGGAGATACAAATGGCCAATAGATTCATGAAAAGATGTTCTTCATCATTAGCCATCAGGGAGATGCAAATCAAAACTACACTGAGACTCCATCTATCCCCAGCAGATTGGCAAGCTAAAGAAATCAATCAATAATAAATGCTGGCAAGGATGTGGGGAAAGAGGAAATCTTTTACATCGTTGGTGGGAGTGTAAACTAGTTCAGCCACTATGGAGATCTGTGTGGAGATTCCTTAGAAAACTGGGAATAGATCCACCATATGATCCAGCTTTACCACTCCTGGGTATTTTTCAAAGGGGTTGAAAACAGTGAACTACAGCAACTTATGCATACCTATGTTCATAGCAGCACAATTTGTAATAGCCAAAATTTGGAAACAACCTAGGCCTCCATCAACAGATGAATGGTTTGCAAAGTTTTTGGAAATTCACACAATGGAATTCTATTCAGCTATAAAGAAGAACAAAATCATGCCATTTGTAAGAAGATGGAAAGGGCTGGAATGCATTATGTTAAGTGAGATCAGCCAAACACAGAAAGAGAAGGAACATATGTTTCCTCTAATATGCCAAAACGAGTTAGCATTGGGGATACCAGAGAGACTCCAGATAATGGAAGGGAAATCTCAGCAAAGTTTGAATGGAAAACTAAGAGAGGAAGGAGGCTGAACTTGACTGATGAGTGGCTATTTCCAAATAGGTGTAAAAGTACGAATATAGCAAGGTTAGCCTGGGTATTAAGTATTGGGAGAGAGGAAGGGAAACTAGGGGGGAGGGGAGGGCACCAAATACGGATTAAATGTATAACATTTACTTTCAATAAAATAAATTTAAAAAAATTACAAAGTAAAATAGACAAAACTCAGGGGATATAGAGAATTTAGTGAGGGTTGAGGTGTATAAGAGTGAAAGATTATCAGAGATTAGAAACCCAGAAAATTGGAAGACAGTTGTGCTGAAAAGAGTTCAAGGGTGGGGGCGTGGGGGCTCTTATAAAAAGACAGAATCCATAGAGGATGAAGAGATCAGTATGGGACATGCTGAATTTGAGAGGAGAAGGACATCCATATGAAGACTTCTGGTGAGGTACAACTTACAATACAGAAAGATGAACGCTTCAGGGCCATCACTTTGAGGAAGAGTTCAAATAAAGATTTTAAAGACAACTGGAGCAGAACAATGAGAAGCAGCTACATGCTAGGAACTCATGGTTTTAAAGGAAACTCTGGTGACCTTGGAAAGAAACCATAAGGATGCAAAATGACAGAAACCAAGTGAGAAAGATAATTCAACAAAGGCAAAGGTTAACATAAATGTCAGGCCCTAAAGAGACCCAAGGTAGAGGGAAGAGTGAGGGACTTTGTTGGCCTTCTGGTGACACAAACTATGCTGGTTCAAGACTGAAAGGAGGAGAAATGAAAAGGAGAAAATGCCTGGACTCATTGGTTAAGGGACAAGGGAAGTTGTCTTTTTAGGATAAGGAGGCTGAGTGCATTTGCACGTTAGAGGGAAAGAGTTACTAAAATGGATCAAGTCTAAGTAAACAAAGTTATGGAATTCAGACCTCAGAGCATAGTTATCAATGCTTTATTTACATACAACTCACCTTATGATGCTTACAATAATATTAATATTAATGCTTGTTCCTGATCTGTGGAGATTCTGATTAAGTGTTTAGTAGGTTGAGCACCTGTTTTACTCACTGGTTTTTGCAGGTAATTCTACTATGGATCTAAGGAACTATAAAAGGTTATATTTGATGACAAGAGGTATTTTTTCTCTAAGATGTGGATTTTTTAACAGGGATGGAGGAGTAGGGATAATATGAATTAGAAGGAGAGATGATGAGGATATAGTTCAAATAATAATATCACTACCACTCTTACTAACATGTATGGGAGGGTTACATAGCAGGGTAGGGTACAGAAGGAAAGTACACCAAGTACTCTGTGCATGTATGTCTAGGCTACTTTGAACCTCATTAATATGTATAATTACAATGTACCAATAACAGCATAAATGTTAAAATGAAACACATCATTTTATGCATAAAAAGAGGAAATCTTAAGCTGTGGAGTGAGATACCTGTGAAGTGATTTAAAGCCTTTTCATAGATGGGTCTTAGAGATTATCTCATTCAACTCCTCTAATTTAAATTATGGATAAAGTGAGATTCTTCTAGCTATGCATGATAGCACATGACTATAATCTCAGTACTGGGGATCCTAAGACAGGGGGATCACAGCATCAGAATGATCTCAGCAAACAGTGAGACTTTCATCAACCTAGCAAGACCCTGTTTCAAAACAAAACTAAAACATAGGGCTGAGAGTATAGCTTGAAGGTAAACTGTCCCTGATTTTCATCCCCATATAGCAGCAAGTTAGCACCAAGAGAACTTGAAATAAAGTTTTCTGATCCCCACACCCATGTCCTGCAGTTTCCGTAAACATTCTGCTTCATGACTTCTGTGGTTGAGGCTTCCAGTTAGCAAAATGACTGTAATTCTTCTGTGAGGATTAGTAAGCAAATTCATAAATTGTTTTTAGCTCTTTGTAATAGAGAAAAGCGTGTTCAATTTCTTCTTTATTGCTATTGCTGTTTGGGTCAGATTGGATTCCTTCCTGCATCTCTAAGAGTTTCTTATGACTCATGTAAAGGTTCCCATTTTAAAGTAAGCCAATTTTTAATTGCCCATAGAATACACAGATAACTAACTAACAATTCAGCTACTACACTCAGTACATTGTTTGAACCCAAATCAAGGGAAAAGGAAAACTTTCAAGCCTAAAAACCAAGATAGAGCCTTAAAATTTACAAAAGGACTTATTCTAGGGGACAAAGAAGCACAGTACATGTATAGAGAAGAGATAATTGGGTCTCTGCTGCCTGGTTGCAGTATAAAAAACAGGTGTTTACACTCAGTATAGTTCCAGGATTTTTTAAATTATAAATAAGTTTATATCTCAACTTCAGATTCATTATGTGTAAACTGGTGGCATATCAGAGTAAATAATCTAAACTCTCTGTTTTTCAGCGAATTTTTCACTACCCTTGATTGTTTTCAGGAGGATAGTTGCTCTTTCCCTCTCAGGGTTGAATGCTCTGTTCCTACACCTGCAGTGCCATGGAAGGCACTGATCAATGAGTAGTGAATCTTGGCACAGTGCCAAGGGCTGGGCACTTTTATCTTGATTTTCTTTTCTCTTATCCTCTCCAAGTGTGCAAAAACACTCTTGGATCATTACAGGAGCCTGGGGGCATGCTGAAAAAGAGCAAGAAAGTGCACAGCAAAACTGAGAGTAAGATGCACTGGAGGTAAGCTGGAATCTCCTACAGAACTGCTTATTTTGCACTCATCCCTTTCAATTAGTAAAGAAATTGGTGATGGTTACTATGAAGGCAAACACAATGCTTAAATAAAGCAGTATTTGTTTGAATGTTTCAAGAAATGACTAAAAGATAGAAAATGATAGAAAATGTTTTTCTGGTTTCCTTTCTATATGACTGTAAATTCAGGAGTTGAAAAGAAATGAGGACTGGTAAGAATGCTTTCTTTCATATGGGAGTGTCTTTTTTTTTTTTTTCATTTTCTGGGTTGGATTTAGGTTTGCCAGTCATTCTAATGTATCTTTTCACATATTTTTAAAAATGATGTGGTGTTAATTCACAAGTCTCAGATTTCAACTCAAATATATTGGAACCTTGTGGTTTTTCTCAACCTTTCAAACTATCAATTATTTTACTGTCAGAATATTATTTTATTTGATAAAATTTTCTGAAAGAAGCTCTGTCTAGACATGCAAACTGAACTGGAGAATGAGCACAAAGATCTAGATGATCCTAGACCAAGTATCCAATTGGTTGTTTTATTCAATAAACCTTTAGATTTTACTAGTATGAACTATGCAAATACTGCTTTTGTTTTAGATTTCAAATTAATTTAGAAACATAGAAATTGTTTCACATAAACATTTTACACACTATTCTTTTACATGTTTTTTTCTTTTTCTCCATGCTTGATCAGTTTCTTTTTCTTTTTTTTTATTGGTGCATTATATTCATACAACTTATTTGGGTAAAAAAAAAACTTGTGTGTACAAACATGTACTCATCGCTGATTTAACCCCTACCCAATTCCCACCCCAATCCCTCTCAGTCCCTCCCTCTCTTGCTTGGCTTAGTGATTTACTTTGATATGTTTAAGTACATTGTGTGCTTTAGAGATTTTCCTCTTCCCCCCTCCTTTCTCCTCCTTTAGGTTGTCTTCTTTGCTCTCTATAGGATTTCTTCTTTCAAGAGTTCCTCCTATGATCCATTTCTCCCTAACTCTCACATATTAGGGAAAGCATCCGATTTCTTATTTTTTGTGACTGACTAATCTCACTTAGCATAATGTCCTCCAGTTCCATCCGTTTTCCTGAAAATGATGTAATTGAGTTTTTTTTTTTTTTGATGGCTGAGTAAAATTTCATTGTGTACATATCCCACAGTTTTGTAATCCATTCATCTGTTGATGGACATCTTGGCTGGTTCCATAGTTTGGCTATGGTGAATTGTGCAGCTATGAACATAGATACACATGCATTAGTTTGGTTTCTTTTCTTTTGGGTAGATACCCAACAGTGGTATTGCTGGATCAAATGGTAGGTTTGTTCCCATTTTTCTGAGGATTCTCCATACTGTTTTCCAAAGTGGTTGCACTAATTTGCAATCCCACCACCAATGTCTTAGAGTTCCCACTTCTCCACATCCTCGCCAGCATCTGTTGTTGTTTGTGTTTTGAATGAGTGCCATTCTAGTTGGTGTTAGGTGAAATCTCAGGGTAGTTTTGATTTGCATCTCTCTGATTGCCAGTGATGTTGAGCATTTTTACATGCATTTATTGGCCATTTGAATTTCTTCTTTTGTGAAGTGTCTATTTAGTTCATTAGCCCATTTTGTTATTGGATGCTTTGTTTTCTTAGTGTTGAGTTTGCCACCTACACCACCAATAGAGGACTAATATCTCAATCACAGTTTTTAGTGATAAGAAAATATATATAAGTTGAAACTGACAGTAATTCATAGATCCCTAATATTCACATATGTTCTGGTATATAGTGCAGACTTTCCAAAATGATTACTAATAGTCTAACTGCACAATTGTTTAAGAAATATTTCAAATTCACCATGATTTACTTTTTTAGACTATACAGATTCATTAAGACCATTATCCTTCTTCATATTTAGTTTTCTTTACTTAATAGGATATTCTCCTATTTCATGAAATAGAAATATATTTTATCTATTTATATATCATATATATATATATATGTGTGTGTGTATATGTAATATATATATATATATATATATATATATATATATATATATATATATGATAATTAGAGATAGAAATATATGGAGAAAGAGACAGACTGGGAAAGAACTACAAAAAAAAAAGAAAAGAAAGAGAATTTGGTAATTAGTTAATTAGTTTATTTAATTATCTTAGAACACCCAACAGTGCATTTCAAATGTCTCCAAAATACTTCACACTTTTTTTGTGTGTGTGGTACTGGGGTTCCTGGAAACGTTCTACCTCCGGGCTTTACTCCCAAATCTATTTTTTTATTTTTATTTGGAAACAGGGTCTCAAACCAGAGAGGCTGGCTTTGAACCAGCGTGATCCTCCTATCTCCTTCTCCCAAGCTCAGGGATTACAAGCCTGAGCCACCATGACCAGGCCTTACTTCACACTTTTAAGTCAAGTGTTTTCTCTGAGGGGTTAATTTATTAGCAACAGCAGTGTGTTAGAGATAAGGCAGGTGGGAATAACAGTAACTGACAACCAATCAGAAGGCTTTTGTCTGAGAATCTAAGATAAACAAAAAATAAGGAACACTTAAAAGAAGGTGATTTCTATCCTATTCTGGGGATACTTCTCACAAAACAAATAGTTCAAATTAAATTGAAGCTAATACCCCAGGAAAGCCATATCTATCCCCAACTTTTCCCTTAGGGACTCTTCTTCAAAGCTCCAGATTTCTATTATAATACATGGGATCCACTGAGCCACACCATTAGATTAATCAGTCAAGCAGCAGACAATCAATAAAATCTACTTATTCCAACCTAAAACCAAAGTTTTCTTTTCCTAAGTATATTAAGAAAATTAGCATTACTCTCCAGTGTACTTTGGAGATAGATATGGCTGCTTTAAATGATAAAGAGTTTAAACATAAGCTAACATTTTTCAAAACTATGTGTCAGACATGTGCTAAGTGATTGCTGTCTTGTCTTTTTGTGCAATCTTTAAAAATCTTGATGAAGTTAGTGCTATTGTTTTCCTTAGATGTGGACACTGAGAAATGACAACAGTTATTTGCCCAAGAGAACACAGGTAGTAAATAACAGAACAGGATGAAGAATGGCACTGGCTGACCTAAAAAATCAGTGCCCTTACCCATGACATTGTACTTCCTCATTAGGGACAACAGCACCTATTTTCCCAGGTGTTCATGGACACTCAGGATACTAAAGCAGAACATTAGTTTTCTCAAGCTGAAAGCCATGCCACGTGTCACCTCTAAATACTGGAAGTGCTATGTATGATGCCAGGCACTGAGCAGATGTTTAAAAACACTGACTGGATTGAAATCACAAATTCAAACTCTCATTCTAATGATTTATCTTCTTACTCTGCTATGAAATCTATAAAAATTAGTCATAAGAATAATGTTATTTGAACAGGAACAAGATGGAATTATGAATAATAGATTTCAATCTATTAAGCACAGAGCTACAACAACAGTTTAATTGGATAATGCAAGATTATTATAGAATCTTAAGAGATTATTGTAAGTGGTACATGATCCCCTTCACTATCAATAAAAACAAAACAATGCTGAGAAACAGGCTTTCTTGTTTATTTTGCTTTTACCTGGAAGCTGTTGTGTGACTTTTCTTGAGTTGTGGGCCTAGAGTTAGGACGGCCAGGATCAATTCTGTATTCTGAAACTAAATGCTCTGTGACCTCAGTAAAAGTCTGACACTTCAAGCCTAAATCTCCTCATGGTTAAAATAGGGGAGAATCAGATTAAATGGTTTATAAGGTCCTTCCATCTCTAAAATCCAGTTTGCAATAATGCTACAACAGATTCCTATGTTAGTGTAGCTGGAAATGCTCACATCACATATTTTTTCCTTTTCCATTTCACAAAATGCTTTGTATCAGGAGAGCCAAAAGGTTTATTAGGACAAAACTCAGCAATACAGCAATTATAAAGTATGTATAAGACAGTGGAAGGATTCTAATGATACAAAAAGACCAAATTATCACCAGTACATGACATCAGACCAGCCAGAGCATAAGTAAGAATATGGTAAGATCCACAGAGTAATTCAGATAAATTCTAGTAGTTTCCTATCACAGTCACAAACTTGATTGAATTTCCTTAAAATTAGCTTGCCACTTTGGTATAGATAAGGTCAAATCTAAAATACTACCACCAGGACTTACTACAAAATTATATACAGCATGTGTATTCAGATAGTTTCTAGTAGCATCTATGAAATGCAATTTTATATATACAGACCTGGAAAGCCCAATGTTCTGTTCTCAACCTATTTCTCTATTAATTATCATCTTTATCTCGCTTAATCAATGTGACTTTTCTGTATCTAAATTTCTTCATCTGGAAGAAGAGAGAGTTTGGTCAGAATTGTTGCCTAGTTCTAAAACCTATGATCATATTGTGATAGGAAAAAAATATGCTTTGGTTTTATGATCAATTGCTGCTTTCTATGGAGTACGAATCCTGGTAAGTGGAGGGTCAGCTAATGGATAAGGAGATGATAGGTGTGACCACCAGCTTGGCACAGCTGAATCAATAATAAATTGTTCTGTGTAATTAAGGAAAATATTGAGATTCCCAGAGAGAGGATTCTGGAAAGGGAAGCAGAAACCCATAAAGCTAAGTGCTAGCAGTAAAGAAGTGAGAAGGAAAAGAGAGAAGACCCAAGTGCTGTGAAGCTGAGACAAGAGGCCTAGAGGAAATGTCACATTCTGTAAACCCCCTCTTTTGTCTCAAATCCTAAACTATCAATAAATACTCTTCAATGAGGCCTTTGTGCAAGTGGAATCTTTATTATAAGGAGAAAAATTATTAAACTCATCTTCAGAGGCCATGTGGAGGAGTAACAGACTAATGAAATAAAATTCACTGCAAGAAAAAGTGCTATAACAGAAAAATCTAAATTTGCAATGTAGATAGCACCATAGCACTGAGGATCTCCTTGAGTGGGCTGTGGCTGGCCAGATTGCATCTAGGGTCAGTACTGGAAATGAGACATTATGGAGGTCTCAAACTCAGACAGAAATTAAATAGATTAAAAACCAAGATTAAGACAATAAGTATTGATGGAACCTTGGAATTGCAGAGGATGTGCCCTGATGAAAGGCATTCAAATTCATTTTTTTAAATTAAAAAAAAACAAAAGACATTGTGCCAAATAAAACATATACACAGTCCCGAATCTCTGAAAGGAATATTAAGAAGTCAAAGTACATTCAGAAGAGAGTGGTCAGGATATGACACAATTGATAACTCTGTAGCTGGTGGAACAACTGTGTAAAATGAGATTCTACAATTTGATGGAAAGTGTACCTGGTAAACATTCTGGCTATCTTCAAACTATTCAGACTGTTGTATGAGAACAAAGCATTAGAGATGTCCTATCTCACTTTAATGGATAGAGTAAAAAAATAAGAGTAAGAAAAATAGGGTAACTATTAAGGATTAAATGAGTAGGACTGAGTTTGAACCAAGGAAGCATTACATATATATTAAATAGAATGAAAACAGCTTCATATTCTGAGCTGCCCAAAGCTTATATTAGGGTTTTCTATGGTGGATGACTGGAATGGGAACAGTCATGAAATGGTTAGGGGGCAGCTTTCTGATAGATAGCCTATGCAGATCTAGGGGTTCCATGGCCCAGGCCTAGATGACCCCCAAAATAACTTGTAAAACTTGGAATCAGGTGTATACACATCAAATCTTTGAAGTGAGACATTTCTCCTTTACTCAACATTCCTGTACATCTCATTTCTCAGATGAGACTCATTCCAACATTGAGATGACAACCAACCAAAGTTATTCAGTAAGTCCTCAAAATAAAGTATAAGAAAGAGTATAATACAATCCTAGAAAGCCAGGGTAATGTCATTGGAAATTTGGGCATTTTGGAAAGGAAATATCAGATTCCCCTCAGAGTTCTTCAACCAGCATGGAACATAGAGATTGGCATAATGATGAGGAACATGAAAATTTATAATCTACAAATCCCTCACAGCCTTTTGTTATATCAGCTAAATGTGGATACTTTGATGATGAATCATTCAAAATAGAATTTTAGGTCTCAAAACCCCCAAAACATGGAAATAAAGAATCTCAAGAAAATTGAGTAAACACCTGAAAAGTACTTTTTAAAATACTTTTATTAGTGCACTGTAGTCTCACATCATAATGTAGTTCACAGTGATAGTGACATACATGCACAGAGCACTTGATGAGCTTTCCCTAAATTCTTTCCCCACTCTCCCATTCCTCATATAGGATATAGAGATTGACATTGGTATTTTCACATATGTATATAATGTCAATGGAAGTTATTTCTTCATTAATTTTTCCTCTCCCGCTCTACTGGGGATGGATCCACCATATGACCCAGATATACCACTTCTGGGCATATTTCCAAAAGAACTGAAACCAGAATATTATACCAGTACATACATATCCATGTTTATGCCAGCACAATTCACAATTGTCAAACCATGGAACCAACATAAGCGTCCATCAACAGATAAATGCATTACAAAATTATGGTAATATACATAATGGAATTCTATTCAGCAATAAAGAAGAAAACATACATTATTTGCAAAGTACTTTTAAAACACTAAGATTCTGATTTTGATAGGTAGTTTATATCACTAAAGGACAATGACCAATATAAGATGATAGTGACCACAACTAACAAGAAATTCAGTACTGATGTGGTGGTTGGAATATAGAATGCTGAAAGTAGTATGTTTAATCTAGAGAGAGAGAGAGAGAGAGAGAGAGAGAGAGAGAGAGAGAGAGAGAGGCATAAGTATTGAAAGCCATATCCTGTTGGCTGGAGAAATGAAAAGATGATGGGAACAAAGATTCATCAATTGGAATCTTTTGGCTCAGCACAGTACTACGTGCTGACATGTGGTACCTGGTCTAATTATGTTAACCTTGAGGGAAAATAAAAGAATGTAATTCAGTTCCATTTGTTTTTCAGTTCCATTTGTTTGCACAAGAAAATTAGGGTTCGCCGGGCATGGTGGCACACGCTTGTAATCCCTGCGCTTGGGAGGCGGAGACAGGAGGATCGCGCAGGTTCGAAGCCAGCTGCGCTGGACCCTGTTTCAAAAATATAGAATAAGAGACCCTGTTTCAAAAATATAAAATAGGTCTGGGAGTGTAGCCTGGAGGTAGAAGGGCTTTCAGGAACCCCAGTACCACCAAAAAAAAAAAAAAAAAAGAAAGAAAATTAGGGTTCAATTAATAAATTTTCTCAACTCATAAATTTGAATTACAAATTGATTAGCATAGTTTGAAGAGTAATTCAGAAAAATACATAAAAATTTAATGACCAAAATTATTACTTTGGTGATTAAATTTATAACCATTTATTTCTCAGAAGTATTTCCACAAGTATGTAAGTGTATTATGTGAAATTTTCCTTATTACAGATTTATTTGCAATACAAAGTTTTTGAAAATAATCTAAAGGGTTTTAGTAAAATAATACATTTTCATCCTATAATACTATTATTGAAACAAAAATACTGAAATGCATGAAATCAAATCATTAAGAAGGATGTCATAAAAATATTTTAATATAAAGAGCTACACCCTGTGATTGGCCACAGGTTTGCTTCAGAATTTACTCCTAAATTTACAATTTCAGGATTCTCCCCTCCTCAAATGAGATGACTCTGTCTAATGTTGACAATGATACACAACAGAATTACCTTAAAGAAAAAGTGAAAGCTTTCCAAGGAAAATCAATTAAAGCATGGATGGAGGCCAGGACGGCAACCATCAACACATTCTTCTACCAAAGAATAGATATGCATTTCTAGACGTGAAGATTACACATGACAACCTGTGTCATATCAGTTCATCTTCCAAGGAGTATATTTCTTTCCAGAAGTTATAATTATTTTATTTATGCCCAGAAGACACTGTCAGCTTCAAACAGTTTCCATAAATAAAATCACTTTCAAATACTTTGTTGATGGTTTGTTTCCAAATTCTAACCTTCAACTTTCTCACATACTACTCTGCAGAAATGAGAATTCTAATAAATCACAACCTTCCCTCTCACAGTGTAAATCTCACAGCAAGCAGACTAATTGGAATTTTTAGAAATATTTTGTTTATTTGGGTATTGAGAATTGAACCCAGAGGCATTCTACCTCAAAGGTAAACCACCAGACCAATTTTATTTCTTATTTAAAAACAGGGTCTCAGTAAGTGCCTGAGGCTGGCTTTGAACATTTCTCTTCCTGTCGCAGCCTCCAAAGTACTGGGATTATAAGTGTATACCACTATGCTTGGCCTTAGAGATATTTTAATATGTAGTAAGGCTGTTGATTAATTATTAATGAATTCCAGAATCACTGAATCTAAATAACCAGGATAGAGTAGAATATGAATATAGGAAACTAAAAATGGAGGGCAAAAGCTCTACAAATCTCAAAAGTAGACAAATAAAACTGAAAACAAATTATTTCCTGATGCAGGACAGATTCTTACAGGTAAAGATGGTATCATGAGAAGAGTCTAATAAAAATACTTAAGGCTAATTTTCTATATCTAATATAGTCTCTAACCTTCTCAAGTTATTGTATTTAGTACATTTTTTGTAGTTTTCCAAAAGGCAAGCGAATGTAATGATTAAAATATGTAGTTTACTAAAATATTAATTTTCTGGTTCAAATAAAACCTTGACTCACATCTATGAAGTTCAGTGATCTCAACATTTGTGTGGAAAGTACCTGGCCTAATCACACAAACACACGTGCGCGTGCACACACACACACACACACACACACACACACACACACACACGACACCCCAAATTGGTGATCTTAACTCATAAAAAATTTATATGGACCATGACATATAAGTTACTAAAATTTTTCTTCAAAACAAGTAAGTCAGTCCATCTAGCTAGTACATCCTGTCTTCTAGAAGACCACTGCCTCTATGTTTTGAGTGCAAAGTCACAGAGGAAAAGAGCATTGAGTAAATTAATATTTTTTTTTGATGTGGGGAATTTAACCCAGCCTTGCACATAATAAGCATTTGTTCTACCACTGAGCTACACCTGAAGCCCCCCAAGGATTGTTTTTAATCAGCCAAACATCAAAATCCATACCCTTACTTTATGTATAGGTAATGTATAAAAATCCATTTCTCAGGTGGAATATTTCAGCAAAAATTGTTTTTACTAAGTATACATTTACAATGAAACCTTTGCAAAACATTTTAGCCAGCCCAACCTTCTGGTTTAAATGTATATTCATATTCTATATATTATCCACCTAATGGCTCTAAGAGAACTATTACAACAAAACACACTATTACTAGTATAATTGAGACATATTCATTTAAAGATAACCTTACTATCTTTTGTAGCTTTAGGCACTGAGAATGCAGAATAATGAGTTAATATATTAATTAATAAGAAGCCTTCTAACCTTCTGGCAATTAATGATGCCATTTTATTATTTCTAAACTAGCACATTGTGATGCTATGAAAGATACCTTGACATATTACGATCTTGGGATTTCTGATTCCCGTCTTTATCCTTTATAATATTTAATCAGAAAGGTCAATGTGAGCTGGGCATGGTGTCACATGCTTATAATTACAGTACTTGGATGGCTGATACAGGAGGTTTGCAAGTTCAAAGCCAGCCTCAGAAACTTAGTGGGACCCTATTTTCAAATAAGATGTAAAATAGGTCTGGAGGTGGAGTTTGGAGGTAGAAGGTCCCTGGGTTCCATCACCAGTGCCACAAAAAAAAAAAGGAGGATCAGTGTAAGCAATCAATGCTTCTGAGGATGACTGTGTAAGTGCGTTTGTATGTGTGTTAGTCAGCTTTTCATCACTGTGACCAAAATACCTGACAAGAACAATTTAGAGGAGGAGAGATTTATTATAGCTTCTGATTTTAGAGGATTCAGTCTATGATTCAGCTCTGTTGCTAAAGGGAGACAGAGAATCATAACAAAAACGTTAAAGACTATGGCAAAGTTCACTGCCTAGCTCATGACAGCCAGTAGGGAGGGAGGGAGGGAGGCAGGAAGGGAGGGAGAGAAAGAGAGCAACTGAGGAAAAGATAAACCCTTTCTGAACACATCTCCAGTGATCTACTTTTTGACCAATAGTCAATTCAGCTATTAGTGAAATAATGGATCAATCCATGAAATATATTAATCCACTGATGAGACCAGAGCCCTCATGGCCCATTTGGTGCCTGAAGCCCCACCTCAGAATCTGGCTGCACTGGGCAGGAGTCCACATGAGACTTGAGGACATTCCAGACTCAAACCATGCCAATGTGAAACTGTGTTCCTTTAAGCAGTTCACTTAAGATGCTGTTGTTTATCAGCTGATAGCTGGTTTACAAGTTACCCAAGAACTAGAAAAGAAACAAAAGTCCTGAGTAACCAAGAGAAATGTCTAAAAGTGAGTAGACCACAACTAGTATCTCAAAAAATATTCAATAAATAATTTCTGTATTAGTATTATTATCGTTATATTTTGCTTCCATCTGGCTACACAAGGAACCTGAGATCATTTATCCTAGCAAACCTATTTCGTTTTAGAATAGATAAGAAGTAATCAATTGAGTATAGAACACACTTTTGCTACAGCATTCTTAGAATAGTAAAGAGTTAGTTAGCATTCTAATAATGAGGAAAATAAAAAAATACTAAAAAACAGACATAATTCAAAAGAAAGAGCCATATGGGAACATTCACACTAAGATAAACAGTTTAGACTCCTTTTAGCCAGTGAGAGCATTATTTAATTTTTGCACAGTACACTTTAAGGTGCAGGTGGTTTGTTAGAGGTTGAACCCAGGGATGATCTACCACTAAGCTACATCTTCAGCCCTTTGTTATTTTTAGACAGGTTTTCACTAAGTTGTCCATGCTGACCTCAAAGTTGTAGTCCACCTGTGTTAGCCTCTCAGGTACTGGAATTACAAGCACTGTGCCTTTCTAAACTTTATTTTCTTTATGATGACATTTTGTTAAGAACAGCAGCTGTGGAGTCAGAGAACTAAATTTTTATCTAGCCCTATATCCTTGTGATTTTGGCTAAACTACCTAACCATCTGAGCCTCAGTTTACTGGTCTTTTACATGGAAATTGTGTCTCTTTCCTCACAGGAGTCCAAATAAAATGATGAATGTAAATGCTGACACAGGGCCCACCTCATGAGATTAATTGGATATCTATCTGTATAATTATTACCATACTTTGTTTAAGAAAATATGAAAATATATAATGCAGTTTTTGCAGTCCTGGGGGTGGAACCCAGGGAAATTCTACCTCTGAGTACACTCCCAACCTTATTTTTTATTTTTTATTTTGAAACAGGGTCTCATTAAGTTGAAGAAGGCCTCACTAAATATCTGAGGCTGGCCACAAACCTACAATTCTCCTGTCTCAGCATCCCGGTCACTGGGATTACAAGCATGTGCCAGCTGTTCAAAAATGTTCTTTGTTTTTTGGCTCTTTTTAGATTGGCTACATTTTTCAACATTTTTTCCCATGTGTTTGGAATAGATAACCACTAGCAGCTTCTGACTTATTATCAACCTGACCTTCAGAAGGACAGAAAAATTCTCTCTTTAAACATTCAAATAATTAAATCATGCTGATGGTTCATTCTTATAATCCCAGTTCTTAGAATGCTGAGATAGAAAGATTACAGGTTTAAGGCCAGCCTCAGCAACTTGGTGAGATCCTCAGCAACTTAGTGGGGCCCTGTTTTAAAACAGAAAAACAGTACTTGGGAGGTAGAGACAGGAGGATCGTGCAGGTTCAAAGCCAGCCCCGCTGGCTTAAGAGACCCTGTTTCCAAATAAAAAAGTATAAAATTGGTCTGAGAGTGTAGTCCAGAGGTAGAAGGGTTTCCAGGAACCCCAGTACCACGAAAAAAATAAAAATTAAAAAAAAATAGAAAAATAAAATAGGTTTTGGGGTATAGCTCAGAGATCAACTGTCTCTGGGTTCCATTCCCAGTACAAGCAAACAAACCGACCCTTAAAACGGACTCCATGTGACCCTACTTGAATTTGATTGGCCCTACACTTATCATAGTGAACAAGCATAACGGTTAGTGGATAGAACATTCTGATTTGCTAGTTTGATTCATGTGACTACACTAGTGGGAGAAGTAGTGCCCTTTTATATGTGTTACAGGATTAAATAGTGAGAAAAAGGAGCAATTTCCAAAAGAAAATGAAACAGATGAAGCAAAACAATAGAAGTCACTTACACAGTTTGCTATTTTAAATTTCTTTTATATCCTCTGTTGGTTCCCTCCCTAAGCCCTCAGAACATTGTAGTTAGTTGTTTACATGCCCCAGACCTCCTTGTGATTTAAACTTCCTCAAAGTAGGAAAATATGTTTTTCTCACAATGTGGCATATTGAACATCTTAGGCACTCACTAACTTAAAGGGGTAGTTTATGCCAAACCACATTGCAAACTGTAAATATTTATACAAATGTAAATATGAGTGGATTTAGTTGTCTTTGACCATCTGAGATAGTTGAAAATCCCAGAATTCCTACTTCCTATCTCAAAATTCATTAATCCAAAAACAGGATTCCCTCCAGCAAGGACTTCTGCACAACTTCCTTTTAGTTTTTTTTTTTTATTGTGAGCCTTTTTTTCACTCACATCACAAAGGAACAAAAGATAAATTAAAACAACAGGATAAAGCAGGGTGTTGGCATATGCTTGTAGTCCCTGTACTTGGGAGGATGAAACAGGAGATCGCAGTTTCATGGCCAGTCTTAGTATTTAGTGAGGATCTGTAATTTAGTGAAATCCCGTTTCAAAATAAAAGAATAAAATAAGTCTAGGGGTGTATCTCAGAGGTAGAATGCCTCTGGATTCCATGCTCAGTACCACCAAAATAAACAAAAACAATCACCATGGCAAACCAACTTAAAGCACAGCTTCCTTACCACACACTCTAATGGCCTGTCCCCATCGTTTACATTGAACAAGACACTTGGGTTGTAGCCACATCTTTTTTTCTTTTCATTGGTTATCTCATTTAATCTGGTCTACATATACTGTCCATTGTAAATGATATTTCTCTCTACTCAGAGAAAAATATTTTGTGTTAATGCTCCCCAGTGCATTTGAAGCCCTTTCTGTGTCATCACTCTCTTGAAAGTTCAGCCTCTGGCCCATTTTTCTGAATTTCTATTTCTAATCTACTTCCTTAAGATTTTCTCATTTTCATTTTTTTGTAATTATATTAAAGAGACAAATCATAAAGGTGAAATAATCATATAAATCACTCACAGTCCCCTGTAATAATAATTTTAAAAAAACCTCCTAAGATGTTCTTTACTTAGTCTGAAAAAGGGAAAAAATTAGTAGTCAAAATGTGAAAATATTTCAATAAAGATAAAACTGGAAATTCATCTTATTAAAATGAATACTATTGCAACAGAAGTTCATTATAATTAAATTATTTCCAAGCTGCTGCTATACAGTGACCGATAATAGTGATGATGCTTTGTTAAAGTACATTTCCTTTATTAATAACTCAGCATAACAACAGCCTTTATTCCTCATCCCTTTTCACATAATTGCCACTGTCTAGTGTGAAAGGAAACAAAAAACTGAGCACTTGATTCTAGAGCAAAAAGCAAGCAAAAAATGGAGCAAAAGGCCCTAGATATGATCAGATAAACCTCACAAAGAAATGTTAACAAGAGATACATGAAATGCAGCTGTTTTCTTTTTAAAAAGAGAAAGGGGAATAAGTAAAAGAAACATAGAGCCTAGTGAAAAAAAAGGAGCTTTGGCCCCAAAAGTATGTTATTTTACTTTATAATTTACATACAAGTTTACCTATATTACCTCATAGAGTATCACCATTCAACAAACCTATACGGTAGAACCCATATTTTCATCACTTTGCAAACTTGGAAACTGAGATTCAAATTTTAAATTTAAATATTTTGTATTGTTTCTGCAATGTCACAGATGCTTCTATTTTCCTGGACAATTAACCATACACATATAAAATGCTGAAGTACTATGTGCCCTTTAAACATAATCTTTAATTCATTACAATGTCATACTTTTACTGTTTTTGTTTCCCCAGAGGTATGTTCCTAAGTGATAACTTTACTTCTCAGTTATTTTTCTATTACCCACCTTATAGAATGTATATGACACTTAATAATTCATATAATGTGGATTCGAATGAGATATAAATTTTTTATGAAATAAGGTAACCCAAGTCTTTTCTTAAGTTGGTTGTTTAATAGTTATAAGAGAAACTGGCAAGGTATATAATTCAGTAAAATATGTAAATAAATATTGCTCACAGTCACGTATTTTTGGATCTAGCACAGCTTTACTATTAATTTGTAATATAAATTGAAACTAAGGACATATGAAAAGATCTGGGTAGATGTACAAGTATTACAGACTTCAAATGAGCTTGTAACTTAATTATGAAGACTGAGAAGATCCTAGACTTGGTCTGTCTCTCCATTCCAGTTTGTCTAGCTAGAGAAGAAATAGCTTCAAAATCTCTGGTTCTAAGCTGGGCGTGGTGGCGCATGCTTGTAATCCCTGCGCTTGGGAGGCAGAGACAGGAGGATCACGCAGGTTCGAAGCCAGACGCACGCACTGGCTTAGGAGATCCTGTTTCCAAATAAAAATGTAAAAAAAAGTCTGGGAGTGTAGGCCGGAGATAGAAGTGCTTACAGGAACCCCAGTACCACCAAAAAAAAAAAAATCTTTGGTTCTTATACCCATAAATACTCAAGTATGATTATGTAATTCACTATGACAATAGAGACATTTCTGTTTTAAATATATTTTTATTGTTGCTTTGTATGTATTGTAATCACACATCATAATGAAGTTAAGAGTGTTAGGGGTGAATATGCACACCACACTTGGTCCAAGTGTTTCTGAATCTCTCAATTCAGTACAATGAATAGCACACTGGCTTAATAAAATAGAAAGCCATCTACTGGCCAAGTACCAGGACAATCTTGGGGTAGTAGTTGAAGTTTCAAATCTTGGGATTCTAAGAACAAAGAGAATAAAAAATTCTTTGTGAATTTTCTTTTCTGACAACATTTTTTTCACCATGGTGAGTCCTAAAGATACTCATTTCAATTCCCTCAGAGAGCCCAGCAATTGAAATCCCAATTCTAATGTTGCAAATGTGTCTTCCCAGGGAACCTCTAGTAACAGGTTATAAATGATTAAATGAATGGGAGGAATATTTTTAAGTAAAATGAAATCTCTACCCCCTTCATTCTTCTCTTACTTTCTCTGTCACTTGCTCTCTCTCTCTTGTTCTCTCTCACTCTCTTTCTCTCACACAGAAAGACAGACAGACAGACAGACACACACACACACACACACACACACACACACACACACACACAAATATGCACTCACTGACCACCCTTTTTCTTCCTTTATATATTTTATATGCAGTTATCAGTGAAAGTTTTCCTATTTTCTTGGAAAAATAATTATTATATAAATATTTGAAATGAGAAAATTTAAAATCCAAAAAATAAATTTTCATACTTGCATGTGGAAATTAAAAAACAGATCAATCAGAAGAAAGCCTAGATTTTTAGAGAACATGTTGATATTTAGAGAATTTTGGAGAAAGATTCTCTAGTAATACAATATTTTATGATTTTTTACTATTGATATACACATGTATACCTTGATGTCGCGCGCAGTGACGACTCTTACACGATCTTCCTCAAGCAGTTTTATTACCCCAGGTTCTTGTACAGTTCCTCTTTAATGCTCTCTCAACGCCCTCTCAGGTAAAAACAACATCAGTCTTCTATCCTTTCCCTCATCACTCCACCAACCCTCCTTCTGGCACTCTACGTCTCTGCTGCAGCACACACCGGTCACAATGGTGGCTTTGTGAACATGTCCGTCCCAGCTCGGAGCCCGGAGCAGTCCGCCAAGGAACTGCTCTTCCTGTCCACCAACCCTCTTCTCCTTCTCCCTCCTTCTCCTTCCTCCCGCTAGGGCATGCGCGCTTTTTAACCTTCTCCTGGGCGGGCAGGTGGTAGCACGAGGCGTTGCGTCACTAATTATCCGTAAGGCGCCTGATAGGGCTCACTGCGCAGGCTCAGGGCACCGCCAGTCTCGTGAGCCTCGTGACTTGGCTGCAAGCCCAGGCGCCATCTTGAGTCCACGCTGGCAACAAGCCTGGGTGCCACCTCGGTCCTGCCGAGTGGGCCCCAACATATCTCCCTTTTTGTTTTATTAAAATAAGGCTCGGGATCGTGCCTGTCTTAGGTTGCCGACCCTCAAGGACCATTCTTACCCGTCATTGGGAGAACAATAGCATGATTGTTTCCCTGTCTTAGGTTGAAAGGTCCCGGGGACGATCTTACCCATCACTGACTACCGATCCAGCATACTGAGCCATACATGGGGAGATAAGCCAGCTTCTAGGGCTGCCAGAGCTTGCACCAATATGCGCTGTTGTTGCAGTGCGCGTTGTCGAGTTCGCCTGATATATCCAACCATGAAACATCATGCTACCACCAGCAAGAATGCCCAGAACGCCATGCCACCCCAGTCTTTTAAAAAACCCAATGTTCCGTGTATTAAGTCCATTCATTGTTGTACTGCGGCGACTTCCATGCGGGTAGAATTAATTGCAGCGATGGATGCTCATAGCTCAATCATGGTGTGTTCAAATTCACGGCTCCAAGTTCCTAGAAGCGTCTTGCTTAATTGACGAAACAAATTGCCTGCATGGGAGAAATTCTGATACTGCACATACGTTATACATATAGTCCAGATAATTGAGCTTGCTGAGCCATGCCAGCAGCCACATGTGAGGATAGAGCATTCATAGTGGCTGCAATAACTGCCACAGCCACAGAGGCCACAATTACAGCAATAAGAGCAGAAATTCCAAATTCTCCAAGGATGCATAGAAGCATAGCAGAAAGTCAGAAAACAGGTATCAATAAAACAACCTAAACTATCATTAACCAAGGTAAAGGAAGAGGGAAAGTAGAAATAATTCCCCAAAGATCTTAAAGAAAACAACTCATCTCTATGGTACCGAGCAGCAGTTTACAACTCTTACGTTAGGAACTAATCTTCTGACCTATCCTTTACACATTAAGCGCCTTTTCCAACTAACCTCAGGTGTCTTCCATCTATGGTGGCGGATTAGGAGAGGGAGTCGAATCAGGACCAGCCCGATTCTCTAACTTGCTTACACTAAAAAATATCCTCCTTAATGGAGCCCCCTTTGATCGGGGAAAATATCCTCCTTAATGGAGCCCCCTTTGATCGGGGAAATAACTTGCTTACACTAAAAAATATCCTCCTTAATGGAGCCCCCTTTGATCGGGGAAAATACAGCGCTGTCCCTCGCTTTTCCGCGAGCCTCGCTTATCCGCGAGCCTTATTTACTAAATATCCTCCTTAATGGAGCCCCCTTTGATCGGGGAAAATACAGCGCTGTCCCTCGCTTTTCCGCGAGCCTCGCTTATCCGCGAGCCTTATTTACTAAATATCCTCCTTAATGGAGCCCCCTTTGATCGGGGAAAATACAGCGCTGTCCCTCGCTTTTCCGCGAGCCTCGCTTATCCGCGAGCCTTATTTACTAAATATCCTCCTTAATGGAGCCCCCTTTGATCGGGGAAAATATCCTCCTTAATGGAGCCCCCTTTGATCGGGGAAAACACTAAAAAATATCCTCCTTAATGGAGCCTCCTCCTCCCTTTTCGGAGTCAAAGGAGTACTTACCAGCCGGCTGCCCTGGACTGCCGAGGTTCTGATCAAAGCGAAGTTCCCCGTACGGGCCACCACTTGTCGCGCGCAGTGACGACTCTTACACGATCTTCCTCAAGCAGTTTTATTACCCCAGGTTCTTGTACAGTTCCTCTTTAATGCTCTCTCAACGCCCTCTCAGGTAAAAACAACATCAGTCTTCTATCCTTTCCCTCATCACTCCACCAACCCTCCTTCTGGCACTCTACGTCTCTGCTGCAGCACACACCGGTCACAATGGTGGCTTTGTGAACATGTCCGTCCCAGCTCGGAGCCCGGAGCAGTCCGCCAAGGAACTGCTCTTCCTGTCCACCAACCCTCTTCTCCTTCTCCCTCCTTCTCCTTCCTCCCGCTAGGGCATGCGCGCTTTTTAACCTTCTCCTGGGCGGGCAGGTGGTAGCACGAGGCGTTGCGTCACTAATTATCCGTAAGGCGCCTGATAGGGCTCACTGCGCAGGCTCAGGGCACCGCCAGTCTCGTGAGCCTCGTGACTTGGCTGCAAGCCCAGGCGCCATCTTGAGTCCACGCTGGCAACAAGCCTGGGTGCCACCTCGGTCCTGCCGAGTGGGCCCCAACACCTTGATTTTTTAAAGAAGTGCATAAGCATTGGTATTATTGTTACTATCTTCAACAAATTCTCACAGAAAGAATATAAAATAAATAAGAGAAGAGTTAGTACTGCAATTTTAAGATGACAAACTGAAGATCAGAGAAATCAATTCATATTTTCACAGTCACATGATTAATATGCAACAGAACTGGGTCTCAAGCCCAGTTCCTCAGATTCTTGCCCTATTCTGCACCACTGTTCCTTATATAACTGTAGAAATACACATCAGGCACACCACTTCTCAGGTGAGTGCTAACTCACTTTCTTCCTTCATGTGTATCCCTATATTCTGCAGTGCATCTTCACATTACTTTCTCACTGCCTAAGTGAAATAGAGCTGTGAATAGGTAGATTGACAGGTAGGCATGTGCTTCCTGGAATGATATTTAACTACATGATATTTACTACTGATATTATATTTGGTTTAGCTGATAATGTTGAATTTTTGAACTTCAAAATTGCTATATGTGTGAGCAATAACAATGGAAAATGATAATGCACTATTATTTTATTGCAATCTCTGCTTTAAAGCACTCTCACAACATATATCCATCTGTGATATAACTTCCTGTCCCAACCTCACTCCTGAGATTCACACCGTGAATCTCTGGCCTTACAAACTCTTTAGGATGGCATTCCCTTTTCAAACTCTTCCCTCAACATTCTTTTGTTTTGCTTTCAAGCTAAGGCGAACAACTCTGCAGTTACCTGATGTATCCCACATCATTTATTTCTTACCTCCAAGATTTGGTCCATCATTTTCCTTCTTTTTAAAAGGCTGCTTTTTGTCTTTTGTGTAAGAATGCTCTACTCATTCTATAAAACTTAGATTAGACATATGTCTATAGAACTTGTGAGCATCTTCCTACTCTTCCACCAAGCAGGTTTTATGATTCTCACCTTTGTGCATTTCATAATTAGTGTTAACTACTATGTTCACCTGACACTATCACAAGACTTTACAATGAGTTGTTTTTATGTGTCTTTCAATGTTTTATCTTATTTTTATTGCACAGTACATGGCAAGATGCAGCAGGTACTCAAATGTTTACAGGATGAAAATAAATGTATGAATATCCATTTATTAGAGTACCTAAAGAAAAAGAATAAGACAGAACCACTCATAGACCAAATGCTTTTTTTTATGGTCCTATATATATCCTACTCTCAACTAATATTAATGTGATATTACCAAATATATAAAACATGTGACCTCAGTATATATGACAGTTTCTCAGAACTTTGTTACATAGTGAGGACAAAATGAGATATTTACTAATCCTCTGCAAAACTCTAGATCTATTTCTATTTTCCTTGAGGAACATATGCAATCTTGTACATTTTGGTGATTCATTTGTTTCCCACACTCTTTACAGTTCTGCATCTTTAAAATTAAGAAACTGTTATGGACAAAAGTGCAAATACACTCACATATATATTTGAGGGAAAAAATGCCAACTCTAAAATGTGTAATTTGGGAACTAGTTCAATGGTATAGATAATTGCAATCTGAATTTGTGGAATTGGTTCATGTTCAGGCTTAAGACAGTTTCAGTATTCAAACAAAGTTTTTCACTATGAGAGGGAAACTGCATTCTAGGTACTTAGTGTCTAATAGCAAAGTAAGATATTTGCACAAATAAAACTCGTGCCACATGGGAAAGGAGAGATCAAAGTTGTAGCTAAGTAGCTGAGGGAGAAATTTCCCACCTAGAGGAAACCAAGACAAATTCATGGAGAGGGGAGAGGTAGGTATAAGAAGCAAATGCCATTATATATACATGGATATATGTGACACAGTACATATTATTTGTATTATATAAACAATTTATAAATTGGAGAATTATTTTCTAACATTACATAATTTTTTCAAGAACAGAATAGAGCATATTATGTTTTAAATTAGATATCAAGGAGTGTAGTTAAATTAGGTACTTTTAGTTGTAAAAGCAGAGGTCTACTAAGAGCAGACAACCAGGGAAACACACTTGCTATCACAGAGAAGGAGATGTGGAGGAGGAGCCTTGAGTGGCAGTTTGTGGGAGCCCAGGCTACATTGAATGCCCAGGTGATAGGGCTGGTGCCTCTTCATGGGCTACTCCCCTCACTACAAAACAGGTGAGTGATTTCTCTCCTGCATATCTTTGCCATCTCTGCTCTTTGAGCATTTCTTCTTTCATAGTCATTTCCCCCTTACTCCACTAGCCTCAGATTTTATCTTCATGATAATTTCATTCTAGTTGAGAGAGACAATGATAAAATAAATAATAAATAAGTGAAATAAACTCAGTCAGCCATAAATGCTATGTTATGGAAACACATAAGAATGAGTGGGAGTAGGGAGGAGAATGAAACCCTAGTTTTGAGTGGATAGTTACATAAGTAGAGGAGTAGAGTAAGTAGGGTACTGTGGTAGTAGATTATGTCATAACACTATAATAAAATGTAGCAAGATTGCTAAATTATCATGCCAAGCTTGCCAAGTCTCCCCTCAATTAGGGTTGAAGTAGACATACCAAGTTTAAAACATATAGATGCTTCTAACTGTATGATGAACTGAATCTCAATAAATCTATCACACAAATTGAAAGTGTAGTAAGAAATAAAAATGCATTTACTACACTTAACATATTGGATACCCCAGCAACACAGCACATGTAGAGTATTGGCTGTTAACTCTTGTTTGCATGGTTAATAGAAGTCATGGCTCATGGCTGCTACCTAGCATGGTGAGAATATGGTACTGATTATTTCTCTCCCAAGGAAAAAAATTGAAATTCAAAATTTGAAGTATGGTTTCCACTTAATGAGTATCACTTTTGCACCATTGTATAATCAGGAAATACCAAATAGAATCACTGGGTGGGGGGCGTTGCCTATCTATGCTAGCTAGTAGAGGCTATAAATTATCATGTTCTAAGCACATAGAAAGCATAAATTCAAGACAATAAGGAGACTACCTACTGATAGTCAGAAATGGCAAAATATTCTGTGATTCCTACTTCACAGTACTAGTGATAAAATAAAAGTCAATAAGAAATAAAAGATATGGAAGCATGTGTGAATCAAAAGGCTTTCTATAACAATCATGACCATGATCATGATAATACCTAGTATGAACCAGAGTGAAGGGAGCTCAGTGAGTCCCAGGCCACCATTCTTACTTTGTGGAAGCCAAGAGTAACCCAAAAGTGCTTGTGATGTGCACTCAGGAACACTGCTTGAAAATCAATGTTTCTTTGCTTCACCATCTATATAGCATAAGTACATTGCAACTTCCACAGAAAGATGTCACAAAAAAGTATATATTTCTTTGTGGGTCTGGGGATGGAACCCAGGAGCATTCGACCTTTGAGCTACACCCCCTGCCCTTTTGTTTATTCTTTATTTTAAATCTGGATCTCACTGAGTTGCAGAGGGGCTCATTAAGTAGCTGAGGCTGTCCGCGAACAGCGATCCTCCAGTCTCAGCCTCCCAAATGCTGCGATTGCAGGCGTGTGCCACCACGCGGGGCACAAAAAAATATATTTTTAAAAATCAGAAACCCAAGCCGGGCATGGTGGCACAGGCTTGTAATCCCCGTGCTTGGAAGGCGGAGACAGGAGGATCGCGTATGTTCGAAGCCAGCTGTGCTGGATTAAGAGACCCTGCTTCCAAATTAAAAAAAAAAAAAAGTATAAAATAGGTCTGGGCATGTAGCCCAGAGGTAGAAGGGCTTCCAGGAACCCCAGTACTACAAAATTTTGTTGTTGTTGTTGTTGTTGTTGTACTTGGGTTTCTGGAAGCCCTTCTACCTGCAGGCTACATTACTAGACATATATATATATATATATATATATATATATATATATATATATATATATATTTTTTTTTTTTTTTTTTTTTCTTATTTGGATACAGGGTCTCTTAAGCCAGCGAAGCTGACTTTGAACCTGCGCGATCCTCCTGTCTCAGCCTCCCAAGCGTGGGGATTACAAGTGTGTGCCACCATGCCCAGCTACGAAAAAATTGAAAAAAATTAAAAATTAAAAAAAAATCAGAAACCTGTACCAGATTTAGAGCTTCGTTCTCAAGCCATCTTTTCTATATCACCCTCACTGACTCATGTAAAAGCAGATACATACCATGACAAATACTTCAGTTTATTTCTTTTGGTTATGGTCACATAATTACAAAATAAGAGAGATTGTCTTCCTTTACAAATGCAGGTGGAAATCATTCAATAGGTCTTTCTTATTGACCTCTTTTTAAATCTATCACTAATTCCTCTCTAGAAGTTAATTTGCTTTGAGCTCCCTCCCACCTGGAGACTAATCTTTTCTCCATATCTATTGTCCATACCTCCCTTAGGCCTCTCAGAAATAGTAGACTATATATATGATTTTGTTTACATGCACATTTATAAGAACTAAACAGTTATTTTACCTGTGAAAAAGCATGGTGCAGAAAAGGAACCAGAACTGAATATCATTCTTGCCACTAAACAGTCTTGTGACCAGTAGCAAAACTTTTCTGAAACTCTGCTCCTTAGTGGTAAAATTGAAGCTGTAAAAAAAATGGGGTATGCATGTAAAATGTCCCCACAAAAATAAAAATTCACTGATATCAATCTTATTTCAAAATAGAATAATTCTAATATGTTTATTTCATTATAGAAAGAAAAATACTATGCTTTGAGTTCAATACAATGTATGGCTGGATATTTTAAGTGAACAACTTAAAGTACACATTATTTACATAGTTACCTTAGAATTACTACTGCATATTAAAATTAATGTTTCATTAAAAGCTATAGCCAGCCGTGGTGGTACATGCTTTTAATCCCAGCACTTGGGAGGCTGAGACAGGAGGATCGCACAGGTTCGAAACCAGCCTCAGCTACTTAGTGAGGCTCTCAGCAACTTAGTGACACCGTGTTTCCAAATAAAATATAAATAGATCTGAGAAGCCAGGCATGGTGGTGCATGCTTGTAATCTCCACACTTGGGAGGCAGAGACAGGAGAATCATGAAGGTTCGAAGCCAGCCATAATGGCTTAAGAGACCCTGTTTCCAAATGTTAAAAAAGTATAAAAATAGGTCTGGGAGTGTAGCCCAGAGGTAGAAGGGCTTCCAGGAACCCCAGTATCAGCAAAAAAAAAAAGGTTTAGAAAGCCCCTGGGTTTCACCCCCAGAATCACAAAAAATAAAAGCTCTAAAAATTGCTATTATACTTGGAGGATAATTGGCTATTCAAAATATGATTCATCAAAATATGATTCATTTGTTATTTGTACTTTACAAAATAACATAAGCAGTTACATTAGGCTGGTTACATTAATCACTGTTTAAATTTTATTTTCTTATCTAAACAAGAATTAAATTATACAAATATAAAAAAGAAACTTATTAATAGCAAGTTTCAATTCCTTCTTGGTTGGCAACTTATAGAAAATGTTAGAGATTATATTCTGTAATAACTGAATGAATACTCAGTTCATAACTTTAAATTATTTCAAATATGACTGAGTTACAAAATGCTAAAACAATAATTATTTGCTTTTGATTGGATTTTTTATCATGATGACTGACTTAAAGAGGTTAGAATTTAGAAGAAATCAATAAATTTCTAAATTTATCTACACATAGCTAAAATTTATGGACTATGTAATCCTGAAAAGTTACTTAAACTTTCTGAGGCTCAGACTCTCATTTCTAAGATCAGGGATAATACCCACTATACTCTATTTACAGAGTTCTTTTTAGGAATAAATGAGATAATGCACATAAAGGCACTTGGAAAACTCTGCAAAATTAAAAACAGGAAAAGAGAACCTGGCGAAGTGTTTGGCTCCTCTCTCTGATTTCCAAAGCTGCTGCTCACTATACTCTATGCTGTTGAAATGATATGTTCTTGTGGACTGAAAGTGATATAGTAGAAGGGAGAAGGATAAAACTGGGGTCCATGAAGCTATAAACAAAGCCTTTTGCCCTCACCCAGGAAGATCTAAACTTAACTCACTTATTTAAGCCGAAATGGTGTGATTTTGTCTCTTTTTGTACTATTCAGCTTCTAAAGGACAGGCCAGGGACGTACAGAAGACAAAAGGCAGCTGATCCAGGGATTGTCCTCATAAGTAGGTATCTCTTCTATTTTAAAAAGGCAATGAAAGGGGTGGCTCAGTGCAACCGGGCCTGGCATTTGCATCACAGGCAACAGAAAACTGCCAGGGTACAGCCCTAGCAAGAGTTGGGGGTCCGCAAGCAGTGGAGTGAGGAGTCAGCAGTTTGGCGGAGAAACAGCACACAGACACAATGGAGAGTGCAACTGCTCTCTTTATTTTACATTTTTGTCTTTACTTTTGGTTTTGCCAAGCATTATGCTTTTTTGGGCTACATTCTACTCTTACCATTTTTTCTAGAATTAATCCATCAGTAAGTATTCAAAGAACTAATATATCAAGGCAAGGTGACAGACGGCCAGTTTCTTTTTCAAGGGAACATTTCCTCTTACAAGCAACCATGGAAAAGATCAGAAGTTTATTATTAACTACTAATATAATATTAAAATAATATCCTATGCTAAGCATTACATTTTCTGATTGATATATATCATTGTTTTTTAATCAGTAGGCACTACTAAGGAGAGGAACGTTTCATACTTGCCCATGTCCCAATGCTGTGCCTGGTTACCCATCTATTCTGCTGCTGTCCACATACCCACTGTACAACCGAAAGCGGGTAGGGTTACTGGGGATCAGTAGCCACTCTACCATAGTCTACCTCTGAGTAAACATGCTGGCCTTTTGAATTCATAATGGTAGGAACAACTTGTCTTGGCTCTGTTTTAGGTATATTGTTAATATTTGGAAAAAACCTGGGGAGGATTGGTTGCCTTTAAGGCTTGTTCATTTGGAAATTTACGTGCAACTCATACATAAATGTTACATTTTCAGGGAGTAAATCTTGAATTATTTTAAACAACTTGAAGCCATTAATAACATAAGTCTCAGGTATCTTTTTGGTAACAAGGCCAACTCCAAAAAAATCCCCAAATCCCCATGCCTAATACTATTTATTCCCCAGAAGGAGATGCTGCGCGCCTGTTCCAGGGAATGTCTGCAATGCAGCATTTCTGCTAAAACGAGCCTTGCTCAGTTTTAGACTGGGAATAAGGCGTGGCAGAAAACTTTAGTGGCTCTAGAGCTGCCTGCCCTCCACCACAGACATGCCTGAATGTGAATGAGAAGCTGGTCCAAAGCTGGAATATTAGAGAACTCTTACATTTATAGACAAGATGAATTGGTGAGGCTTAGTGGGAGGTACTTCTGGGTACTTTTCTGCAGGCAATAGAGAGATCTTGCCCCGTTTCCTCATCCTCTCCTCTCTTCCTCCCTGTCCAAGAACAAAAGTTTATATGAACATGCATCCCTATTTCTTGTTTTGAGATCAAATTGTTAGATTTATACTACATGAATATTGAGGAATCAGAACCCATTCAAATCCACTCTCCTGATAAAAGAGTGAGTTCATTAGTATACCTGCCACCCCCCCCCAAGCAAAGATCACAAGGACCTCTTCCCAACTCCCTTTCACAAAGCAGAAACCATCTGAGAACAGCTGATGCTCAAATATTGTGTGCACGTGCACCTATCCACAATGGTCTTTTTTTTTTTTTCTAACAAGGAGTATTTGCCAAAAATTTTGGCCTTAGCACCCAGGCTTTTATTGACAGACTTAAATAGGGGTCCACAGAAGAAAAATACCATTTGATTAAGGCTTTTGAGCAAATTAAAACTCTCTGGGGTGCCAGGCGTGGTGGCGCATGCTTGTAATCCCCGCGCTTGGGAGGCAGAGACAGGAGGATCGCGCAGGTTCGAAGCCAGCCGCGTGCGCTGGCTTAGGAGACCCTGTTTCCAAATAAAAATGTAAAAATAGGTCTGGGAGTGTAGCCCGGAGGTAGAAGGGCTTCCAGGAACCCCAGTACCACCAAAATAAATAAATAAATAAATAAATAAATAAATAAATAAATAAAATAAATCTCTCTGGATAGAATCCTCTTCCCTTCACTTAGATGTCACTGAACAGAAAGTAGATTATCCCTCCAGGCAATTATCAAGTCTAAAAGTATCTGTGGTTTTTAGACTTTGACAGAACTTGGTAAAAACAGCACTATCATAACATACTTGTACCATCTCTAATTTCAATGGTCCTTCCATCCCACATGATGCATGATGAAATTTATGAAGATCTGTTTTACTTTCTTAGGGTTCTTTTATTTCCCCATAGAGCCAATCAGCCTCATTTAAGTTCAAACTATTTCATTAGCCATTCCTTTTACTAGACTAAAGAACTTCTTTTTTTATTGTCCATATCATGACCACCATGCATCAAAGGTAGGATGATTATTTTACCCTTATTTTCTCTTCTAGGGACCCCCTTTCTTGTCACAGGAATTTATAGGGTTAGGAAGAGAATAGAGTACAAGGCTGGGAAGAGATTCCATCCTCTGGTCTGCATCTTTGAAAACACCAAACCACCGGACACTTAATGCAACATAACATTCAGGGTTTGGTTGGACTTATTTTTCTTACAGATGTAGGGTGGGCTGACTTGGATGTGATCCAGAGATTTGCGAATCTGATAAAATCTCCTGAATAATTTTGCTCTTTATTATTAAAGCAATAGTTTTCTGGGGCACTGTATTATAATTTAAAACATGTATAAACTGCCTTTTTAGAGATAATAGCATTATTGGGAGAGAACACAAAAGTAATTTTTTTATATAATGATAAGCTGATAATTTAGGAATAATTCACTCTCATAAATGTTCTAACACTGCCACATGAGTTTATTACTTAGTGTGTATTGCAGAACCTAAGTTCTACCCCAAAGAAAAGCTTTATATAAAACAATCTATAATTGACTCATTGTTTTTTTTCTTTTTGTATGGTACAGTGCTACTGAAAATAAGTGAGATTTTAGGGTGTGGAACTTTCATAGCTCCATTCACACTGTTTTTCTTCCTTGTCTGCTTTGTTCCTAATGATCTTTGCCTTACTCACATAAGCTGGAACAGTGGTGATAAGCACATTGATGGATCACGAGAGGAGTCTATGGAGGGAAATTAAGTTGGGAATGGGAGATTTGTCTACGTGAGCTGTAAGGTTTCCTCTAACACTGACTCTCCCTTGCCCTAAACAGGAGGTGGAGATGGTTTCTGGCTGTAAATACCAGCAGAGAGACAAATTAAAAGGGAATTTTGTGATTTGCCACTGGACCAAAAGAAAAATCAAAATAGTGACTGTGGTAACAAATTAGATAGGTCAGAAAATGTGAAACAGGGCTATTTTAGCCCATATTACATTTCTGCTTATAATAAATCCTGGGTCTTGCAAAGTCTATTTTAAATTAAATCTCTTATAGTCTTTTACAAAAGAGAAAAAAAAGGATTGAGAAAGGGGACTTTCTAGAAGCAAGTTGTGAAGATTAAAAAAAAAAGTCATCTTTACTAATAAAAGAAGCTGGGCATGGTGGTACATGCTTGTAATCCCAGCATTCAGTTAGGCTGAGACCAGAGGATCACGGTTTATGGACAGCCTGAGCAACTTAGTGAAGCCCTACACAACTTATTGAGACCCTGTTTCAAAATAAAGAATAAAAAAAAAAAAAAATAGGGCATGGGGTGTAGCTCAGTGGCCAAATGCCTCTGGGTTCCATCCCCAGACCTGCAAAAAAAAAAAAAAAAAAAAGGACAGATACAAGTTAAAATTATACAGTGCTTAAAGAGTCTGTCTTGTTTTTCAGAGCTAGATAGACAGGTGAATATATAAATAGGTAAGTAGATAAGATAGGTATGATAAATGCATAGATGTGTTCTCTAGACATTTTTCTCTTTAATGTTTTTCTAATATCTTATGTAACTAGTATGATCACATATCTTTTGTATTATTACCCTTGGTAGAGGTAACCACTGCAAAAGTACTATTGAATATTTTCCCTATATATACATATATTAGGTTAAAAATACCAATCTTTCCCCTCTGTTTTCTGGGTTTGATATCAAAATTATAAAACTATTTTTCCATACACTTTAGTACACATAGATTTTTATGCTTAGACTTTCAGCCCACCCAGGTTTTATATTAGATATCTGAGATAAATATATTCTTATTTTTTTAAATGCGTATGCAAGAATTGTCTTCCTTTACAATTCAAAACTACATTTATTATATAGCGATAGTAGTTGAGGTTACAGACCATGATGTGCTCAACTGGTCTATTTATTTATTGCTCCATTGGTATTGTATCGGTGCTATTTTCTGTTTTTATACTCTATTTTTCTGTCTACTAGGGTAAATCTTCCTTATATAGCTTCATTTATCCAGTTTTTTTTTTTTTTTTTTTTTTTTTTTTGGTGGTGGTGGTACTGGGGTTTCTGGAAGCCTTTCTGTCTCCAGGCTACACTCCCAGACCTATTTTGCACTTTTTTATTTGGGAACAGGGTCTCCTAAGCCAGCATGGCTGGCTTCAAACCTGTGCGATCCTCCTGTCTCCGCCTTCCAAGCACGGAGATTACAATTGTGGGCCACCATGCCCGGCTCATTTATCCACTTTTAATAAATAGTTCCTAATTAGTTTTCCAGCAGAGGAGGACCATTCCAAGCTGAGTTAGGCCTGGGGAGTATTAGGGAATAGAGAAGATAAAAGTTCCTTGTAGTCCAGGGATGTTTCTTGCTCTGTAGACACAATCCGGTGGGCTGATGATCTTTTCCAGGAATCTTTCTACTGGAGTTATTCAAGGTATTCTGTCTAAGCGTATGAGAAGATGGCACCTACACTGCATGAAGTATCAGGACAAGATGATGTGGATTTGACCAAATTAGACCAAATTGGCTTTAAGAGACTCAAGGAAAATATCTTCATCCAATTATACATTGAAAGAGAAGTTAAAAAAACTGCCACTATCACTTAAAGTCAAAGTAGAAGTCAGTGGATAATTCATTCAACTAGTAGGAGAGACACAATTTTTAGGAAGCTCTGTGAAGAAAGATAGTAGTATTAACTAGATCTTTGCCCCAGAAGTGTGTCAGCAAACCTCAAATGAAAGTTTCTTCCTTTTCTGCCCACCTTTCTTTTGTCCATATATTCCTTTATAGAAGCCAGTTAATCTTTCCAGAATGATGGAAAGACCACATTAATAGGGTTTTCTTAACCCTTTTAAAATATATATATATATATATATATATATATATATATATATATATATAATTTTTAATTTTCTATTGATTGTTTTCCTATTTATATTCATCCATATCTTGTGTGTATATATATATATATATATATATATATATATATACATATATATATATATATATATATGCATGCTGATAGCCATCCTGGGAGGTAACTATTATGACTTTGACTTCACACCTGAGATACTGAGACTCAGCTACCCACCTATGTCACACCATTTACAGAATATCTAGCAACTACCCTAGAACCCTAAGCCTAAGGTTCCTCTTGGAGAAACTAGGAAGGCCTGTTCAAAGGACTACTATGAATAATTTTTGAGAAAATGGATATAAAATGCATAGCAAGAGTGTGACACATAGAAAGTACTTAGTAGCTAATAAATATTCAGGTCACACAACCATCAAACTGCCTACAAGAACCTAGGTAAATTAAGTAGTTCCCTTCAGGCTTAAATCAAACACTAAATACTTATTAGGGCTTTTGTAAACCATCTTCTATGTCCTTCAAAGAGACCATTTAGTAGAAATAACAGTAAGTTTATCTAAAAAGAAATTTATTTAAAACAAACACTCATTAATCTATCTTTCCATTTACTGGCCCTCTGCCTTCCAAGCCCTGCAATCAGGTAAAGTGCACATTTCCAAATCTAGGCTTCTGACAGAAAAAGTGCCCAGTAACATTACTAAACTTCATTAGCACTTTCAGTTCTGCCTGAGCCCACAGTCAGACACCATAGCTTGTGCCGATTCCAGTGGGTATTGTGTCTATACCCGCCCCCTCATCCCCATATGCAGTCAATGGTTAAGAAACAGCTATAGATCACAAGGACATAGAGCATAGTATCCCTCCAGCCTGAGTGTAGCCTGCATCCCTCCACATCCTAAGAGGGGTAGCAGAAGGCCACATGAAAGGGCAGTGACCTGTCCAGGCCCAAATTTTATAACCCGGCCCAGAGAAGCCATTAAGTAAGTTCTTGCTAGCTAATTGCTGGAGCAACAGGGCTGAACAGAAGGTGGGCCTCAACACACATTCCCTGAAGTAAGGCATAACATTTGGAATTGTTCATCCTGAGTCAGTAATCTTTATAAAAATTTCCTTGTTTCTCTTACTAGAAGTGAAAATCAACACAGATATGTGCCCATAGCAATGGTCTACAAACTACTAGCTGAAAAGTGTGGTGTGAGGGGAGGGTTGGCCTGAGATTAAAATGCCATTTCATTGATAGCTGGCAAGGCTTAGCCAGACACCTAGATCAAACCGTTTTCATTTTTCCTTCTCTCTCTCTCCTGTTTGGTGCTAGAACTTCATAGGGACAAACATTCAGTTGAAAAGAAAGAAGAAAAAATATGAGTATTTGTAAGAAGAGTGGCTAAAGCATCACTACACTGCAATTTCTTGTTCCTTTCTTTCTCTTTCATAAACATAAAATTCTACTCAATCATTGAATCAAGGCTTGGTTGTTGTTGAATTTGCAAAAGGGGAGAGCTTTTAAAAGTTTCAAAATATAGAAATGTTTTCTTTGTTTTGTATTCATGAATTTATTTTTGCCATAGTACAACATGTAATATAATTGCATTGATTTTTTTTGAAGACTTAAGGGAAAAACTTTCTATGTGCCAGTTACTTTTCTAAGAACTGTAGGTATTAACTTGTTTAATCCTCAACATCACTAGGAGGTAGGCATTATTTTTATCTTTCTTCTACAGGTGAAACTAAGTCACAGAGCAGTTGAGTAACTTTCCCAGAGTCACACAGCATGGTCTTGGTATACTTGATAACACTCAGATAATCTGACCTGAGTAACCAGGCACTCAGACACTCCATATTTATTTAACATTTTATTTATCTTAAAACATAAAAATAAGGGACTTCCGGGAAGATGGCGACCGAGAAAAGCAGCATTTATGAGTCCTGCTAACACTCGATCTCTATTGCCACAAAATCAGTGCCAGAAAACACTATCAGCAGAGAAATAAAAATGTAAACACAAGGGACAGAGAAAAAAAAGACTAGAAGAACAACCAGAGACCTAAAAAGAAACAAGCCTGCATTAGCAGAGCTGCACTGGCACCATCATGCCTCACAGTACCAGGCTCCAGAGAGGAAAGGTAAACAAGGAGCTGAAGTGAGCAGCTGCGGATCATTCGGGTGTAATTCAGCAGTTTTTTTCAGCACAAAGAATGTCTAAAATTTCCAGTGGCCAAGCTCATCACACCTTCCAGGGACTCAGAATGGAGATCAAAACCAGAAAAAAATTACTCCATCCTCACAGCTGAGACTGTCCTCAAATTTGCTATCTCCTGTTTCAGCACCCCAAGTACTAGGATTACAAGTATGTGCCACCATACCCAGCCACAAATTACCTTTTGATGAGTTTATTTTTGTTTGTTTTGTGGGTCTGGGGTTGAAACCCAGGGTCATTCAATATCTGAGCTACAACCCCTGCCTATTTTTTATTCTTTATTTTGAAACAGGGTCTCACTAAGTTATGGAGGGCCTCACTAAGTAGCTGAGGCTGTCCGCGAACTGCAGTCCTCCTGTATCACGCTCCCAAATGCTGGGATTATAAGCTTACACCACTATGCCTGACTTGATGAGTTTTATTTTGTTTATTTTTTATTCTTTTGGTGGTACTGGGGTTCCTGGAAGCCCTTCTACCTCCACAAGAATTGAGAAATACCAGAGCAAACTCCTGAACTTCTCCATATAAGATCAGAACTGAATGATTAAAATTAATAAATATTCATTTAAGAATGATATGTAGGCAGTACTACCCAAAGAAAGAGCTAATTATAAAGTTCTATAGCCCATGTCTTGATTTCAAGAGTCACTAAGTTTTCATTTCTTTTCCATTTTTCAGGACTTATTCCATCTTTTTCTAGACCCAAGTACTTTATTTTCTGAGCTTTAAGTCACACATAAATGAGGGACTTATGGGACTCCTCTTTCTCTGATATGCTCCTTGTGCTCAGTCCAAAATCTCAAAGTGAAGGCTATACTCCCACTCTGTCACTGCTGAGGGCTTCAATTAACCATAACTTCAGACTATACTAATCAGTCTCTTCCAGTCTTTTACCAATGGAACCCACATTGAAACTAGCCCTTCTACTAATTGCAAAGAATTGATGAGGGCTGGGTGTGGTGGCATATGCTTGTAATTTCAGTACTTGTGAGGTGAGATAGGAGGATCACAGATTCAAGGCCAGCCTCAGCAACTAAGTGAGGCCCTCAGCAACTTAGTGATACCTTGTTTCTAAAAAAAATTAAATAAGACTATATCAGAGGGAGAATGCCCCTGGGGTCAATCCCCAGTACCACCACCACAAAAATAAATAAATAAATAAATAAATAAATAAATAAATAAATAAATAAATATTATACAGAAGATGGATTGCTGTTGGTGCATTGTTATAATCTTTTCTTTCTACAAAGGGTAAAATGCAGCTTGGGCTCCAGTTTCTGGACTCTAATTCGAAGGCTCCAGTCTTTTTCTATTGTAGGCAAATCCCTTAACTTCCTTGGACACATTTACTGCTCTTTAAAATGAAGGGAAAGGTCTCTAGCAGTGATCTCTTGTGGATCCCAGAGGCTCTGATATTGAATACCGTGCAGACCTGTTGGCAGCTCAAGAAGATCAAGGCTAGCTTTTCCCCACCCCTAAGTCTTCATTCAGAGGCTCTCTGCCTTTATCTTTTTATATTCAGAGGTTATATATAAACCTTTGTTTAAAAACAATTTTGCCACTGGGTAGGATTAAAAATTACTGGATTACATGATTTCTAAAATCTGTTTCATCCTTATGTAATGTTTTATAATGACCAAATCCAAGTTTAGATCTTTCCATGCAAGAGCAAAAGAGTGCCTCCCCCTTAAATTAAATTTCTTTTACTGCAAATAATTATAGGGAGTTTAAATTATCTTAATCACACCAGCAGCTATGGATGATATTCAGGCTAATTGTTCATCCTTATTTCTCAAGCAAAGAATTTTTGAAGGCATCAACTCACCATGACTTTAGACTATACTGATCAGTCTTGTTTTTTTTTTTTTTTTTTCCACAAAAGACTGATCATACCTGCTTTGTCAGACAGAAGTTCATAGAGGACAGAGATACCATTTAGTGTCTATGTTCATCTCATGCTCTCTTAAGGAATGGTTTTATGTGAAATGCATCAAAATTAGAAGAATTTTGACTCAAATTGCTGGAAAGACATAGCTGAATTTATTATTATCATGTCATCTTAGCACCAGCCACAAAGGGCAATGTGCATTTTCCATAAAAAGAAATATTAGAGCCAAGTGTGGTTGCTCACACTTGTAATCCCAGTACTTGGGAGGCTGAAACAGGAGGAGGCAGGTTCAAGGACAGCCTTAGAAAGTAATGAGACTTTCATCAATGTAGCTGTAATATTGAAATTGAGCAGGAGTCGTCAAGGAGGTAAACACCAGCCAAGTTATTAAAGCCTTCTTTAATCAACGGGCAACTTCGGGCAGGATCTGCCAACCATGGAGGAAGGGACTGATGACTGAGCATCAGATCCACACAGTCAGCAGAATCACAGTTAGTTGGCAGAGTCACGTGGCAGAAAGTCAGTATATTTATCTTGGGGTGGAGCTAGGGAAGTTGGAATGGTGGTGCTCTCATGACATCCAGAGTCTCGTGGCATCTGGATTTGGCCTCTGGATATTGGGAGTCACATGATGTCTGAAGTCTCATGACGTCTCCACTTCTGGTTTCCAGGGTTCCATTTCCTGTCCGCGTTGTGGCTTCCTGTGGGGGAAGGGAGAAACCTGACCCATCATCTCCACCTTTTGGTGATATTGGGTGACGACCAAGCCCATAACTATTTCCTGTTGACAGGGGGCATCACAGGGAGGCCCCTTGGCCAGGAGAGGTTGGGTTCTTTGGAAGTGGGCAGGTGGGAATATAGCTGCAGTGGGAGTTGATTGGAGGTTACACTGGACAGCTTTGTAATGCACATTTGAATAAACTTGAACAGACAAAAAGTTATGGCTTTCTGGCTTGCAGAGAGGGAGAGGACCATACTATGTAAACAAGTGGACCTGCTGAAATAAAAGCATTAAAGAGGATTATGCTGAGAAAACCGAAGCTTAGTGGGCCCCAAAGCTGTACAGGAGAATTTGTCATGAGGTTGCTGTAATGGAGCCCTTTTTATCCAAGTAAGGTGCTGCCAGTTGGAGTCCCCCAACAGTTTGGCTGCAGTAGGTATGGTGAGGATCACTGTATAAGGTCCAGTCCACTGTGGTTGGAGATGTTTCAGTTGGAGTGACTTGAGGAGGACTTGATCCCCTGGCTTAAGGGCCTTGAGTGCTATGTGTGGAGCTGCTTCTTCAGTCTCAGTATGGGGAAGATACTGGTCAACATATTCCCTAAGAAGGTGCCTTTTCTGATGACTATGGTTGATGTGGGTTGTAGAGCTTCTAGGAAATGCCAAGGGCTTGTGCCACCTGTTGAGTAACTTTAGAAATAAAAGCTAGTACGTTATCAGACTGTAAGGAATTGGGGAGTCCAAACTGAGGGATGATGTCTGAGCATAGAACATTGGCCACAGTGCTGGCTGTCTCATCCTTTGGGGGAAAAGCATCTACCCAACCTGCTAGGGTATCTACCAAAATAAGATGTTTTAATTGTTTTATGAGAAGGCATATGGGTAAAGTCAATTTACCAGTCCTGTCCTGGCAAGTGTCCTTCTATTTGGTGAGTATGAAAAGAGGGGTGAAGGCCTCCTTGGGGAGAAACAGCATGCAAGTAGAATAAGAGGAAGGAGGGGAGAATAAAACAAGGGTTTTAGGAAATATTTAAGTGCTGTAGGCCCAACATATAGGAAATTATGTATTAGGTTAACAACTGCTTCTGCCTGAGCCTCAGGCAGGGCAATTTTGTCCTGTAAAAGTGGACCTGTAGTGCATGGGAGGAGAGCTTGCTGTCAATCCTCTGTACCGATATCAAAAAAGAAAAACTAGGACCTGAAAAGGATGGAAGGGGTGATTAAGCAACGAAAAAGGAGATTAGCTTACATGCTACCTTGAGAGTTACACTGAGAACAGCAAGGAGAATAAAAGTTAAGGAGTCTGGGAGCCATCAGACTTTGGCCAGGCCAAGTAGGGCCAGTGGTAGGGCCTGGTCTGGAAGGGTGGTCCCCCTGTGTTGAGGCACCTGGGGCTCACTGCCTTTCAAGGGCACTGTTCCAGTGTCCCTCCTGGTTACACACCAGGCATGCTGTGGTTGGTAGGTGTGGTCTTGCTGCACTTGAAGCAGGCTCCTGGAGGTAGTTATTGTTGCTGTCCTTTACCCCTAGGTGGCACTCCAGAGGGCCACCACCTGCCACAGGGCAGCTACCAGGGTTTCTGCCTTTTGGCAAAGTCAGAGTGTATGCTCCATTTAAGCCTGTTCCCCTTGGGAATTAAAGACTTTAAATGCCATGTTTACCAAATCCCAGATATGGGTCTAAGGTCCATCCTCAGCCTTTCTTAATTTTTTTGATATCAGGGACCGATTGCCCAATGAAATGAGTTGTTGACACCACATATCCTGCCTCAGTAGATGGACCTAAGTAGGTATAGAGGGTAAAAACTTCCTGAAGCCAATTAAGAAAAATGGCTGGGTATGGGAAGCAGCCTGAATGCCATCAATAAGAGATAGTATCATATGTTCTCTCATTTTTAATCCCTCATCCCCACTATTTGAAGCTAGCTGATACTCCTAGTGGGCATCTTTAGAAGGTAGCATGGCTGTTCCCACAGGTTTTTAAATGAGACTGGTTGGCCCATTTTCAGGCAGCCTTTACAATATGATCCTGTTTACTCAGAGTTAAGGTAGAGGTTAAAATAACACAAGGATCCCACAATGTGAGGTAGTTCACTTTCACAATGTAAGGGGGTTCAGCAGGGGTGGGAAAAAAAACAGGTTATAATGAAAGGCTGTCTTAGGGTAGGGTTATGGTCAGCAAGGATATATCATAGGGAATCAGGAGTGAAATCAGAAAATGATGCCTATAACCCAAGAAGGTCACAAGATGGTGACCATATGTCTTCATAATACGGGGACTGCAAAGTCACAAGATGGTGACCAAGATGGCGACCACATAACATCACAAGGTTGCAAATGTGTAATGTCACAATATGACAACCAAGATGGAGACCCTATAACATTACAAGGTCGCAACTGTGAAATGTCACAAGATGGCGACCAAGATGGTGATTATGATGTCACCAGGTAGCAACTATATGCCATCACAAAACAGTGGCTGATGGAAAATGGTGGCTGATGGGCAGAAAGTGGTCAGAGGGATGGGAATGAAGGAAAAAGAAAGCCTGGACATAAAGGACTTCTGACCATTTACCAGACTGCTTACAAAAAGTTGCTGAGATTAGTCAGGGTATTAAAATCCAGAGTTATGCCAGGCAGGTAGTGCATGCTTGTAATCCCCGCTCTTGGGAGGCGGAGACAGGTGGATCGCACACGTTTGACGCCAGCCACACTGGCTTAAGAGACCCTGTTTCCAAATTTAAAAAAATATAAAATAGGTCTGGGTGTGTACCCCGGAAGTAGAAGGGTTTTCAGGAACCCCAGTACCACCACCACCAAAAAAAAAAAAAAGTCCAGAGTTATGTTTTTAGGGCGCAGTGACTCATTATTTTGGAATTCTGACTTTTCATGTCTGGTCCATGTGCAAGATCAAAGAACAGAAAACAGGGATCCCTGATTATCCTGGTAAAGGTTCAGAAACATGGTCCTCGACCAGGAAAAGTCCAGTTATCACCAGGGTCTAATGGGTACATGGTCCCAGTGGACTGGCGGTCTCAGTGGACTAGAGGACAATGGTTCACCAAGCACTTGGATTTTAGATTCCAGTGGACTGGCAGAGGACCCAAGTCTGGAGAGGAGGCAAGAAGCCAAAACCTGCTGACCAGAGGAATAGAAGGAATTTACTCTGTTTGAAAACAGAAGAAGTTGGTCCAATTAAGGATCAGATAGTCCAGGTTCCTAGGAGTAAACAGGAGGAGGGCTGCCGAGGGAGACATGGGGGCTCAGTGAGGAGTAAAATAAAGAGAAAAAAAAGTCCTCTTGGGTTTGGAGGGTTTCAGCACCAGATGTAATGTTAAAATTTGGTTGTGGGGTCACAAAGGAGACAAATACCAGCCATGTTATTAACCAACTGGCACCTTTGGGAAGGTCTGCTGACTGTGGGGGAAGGAACTGGTGACCGAACAGCAGAGCCTTGCAATCAGCAAAGTCATGGTCCGTAGAGTCACAGTCAGTTGGCAGAGTCATGCAGCAGAAAGGAAGTCAGGGTATTTATTACAGGGTGGAGTAAGTGGCATGGGAATGATAGTTCTCTCGTGATATCAGGAGACTCATGGCATCTGGAGTCTGCCCGAAATGTTGAGAGTCTCGTGATGTCTGGAGTCTCACGACTTCTCCACTTTTGGCTTCCAGAGTTCCACTTCCTGTCCCTGCTGCAGGGTCTTGTGGGGGAAAGAAGAGACCTGATCTATCACTAGCAATACCCTGTCTAGATAAAAAGAAAAAAAAATAGGGCTGAGGGGTGTAGCTCAGGGGTAGAATGCCCCTCGGCTCAATTTCTAGGACCACATACACAAAAAAGCGATTAGTTTATATTTCTCCAGGTTGAACATGCACCATATAATGAATAATAGCTCTAACCAAAAGGTACCTGGTCCATATGTATTTTCTATATAAAAAAAAGCTATTAATGAAAAAAAGTTTTTAAAAATGTGGGTCTACATGTTTTGTTAAAATCATTGTTTGTGACTCCATATTATGTTTTATGAAAGTCATCCTCAAAGGATGGTAGATAGAACATCTACATTATCATCATGACTGAGAGGTTTTCTTCTTTTTTTTGCAGGTTTGAGGATAGAACCTAGGGGCATTTTACCTCTGAGCTGCACCCACTGCCCTATTTTTTATTCTTTATTTTGAAACAGGGTCTCACTAAGTTGCAGAGGGCCCACTAAGTAGCAGAGGATGTCCGCGAACCACGATCTTCCTGTCTCAGCCTCCCGAATGCTGGGATTATAAGCGTGTGCCACCATGCCCGGCTTTGAGAGGTATTTTTGAAAATTAAAGGTTTCTACTGACTCAGAGTCTCTGTGAGAAGAGCTTAAGAAATGAGCATGCTCTCCAGGACTTCCAAAGTGTGTGTGTGTGTGTGTGTGTGTGTGTGTGTGTGTGTGTGTGTGTGTACTCCTTTGCTGTAAAACATAGATTCCAAATGTATTGATCATCAAAGGCATAAAACTTGAAAAGCCTATTCACCACCCAGTTTCCATACTTAGTTATCTATCTCCTACCCCCCCCTTTTAAAAAAATTCTGAAACAGGATTTCACTAAGTTGTTGAGGTTGGCCTTAAATCTGCGATCCTCCTGTCTCAGCCTCCCAAGTATTAGGACTGCAAATGTTTTTCATCATGCCCAGCTCCTTATTTATTTTTAAAAGGAAGTGGGGGTGCCTGACATGGTGATACACGCTTATAATCCCCGCACTTGGGAGGCAGAGACAGGAGGATCACACAAGTTTGAAGCCAGACATCCTGGCTTAAGAGACCCTGTTTCCAAAAATAAAAGAAGTATAAAATACATCTGGGAGTATAGCCCAGCCCAGGGGTAGAAGGGCTTCCAGGAACCCCAGTACCACCAAAAAAAAAAAAAAAAAGGAAGTGGGGGCAGTGGGGACACTGGAGTTGGGATAGAGTGTTATCGATTATCACTGATGTCCTTGCTGACCCTAACACACTATTCCTGAGTTTTGGGTTAATTTAAGTGTGGAGGCCAAAACAGTTTATTACCCAGATACTTTTCATTTAGAGCTATTATCCATTATATGGTGCATGTTCAAACTGGAGAAACAGAAACTTTAAAAATATTTATGTACATATTTATGATGTGTGAAATGGAAAATGATACATCTGGGAATAAGTAACAGAAATGAAAAAAGTATTGAATAAAATAAGCAAACCAGTAAGAATTCATAAATCACCTGATTCAGTTCTTCCTAGAGGGATGATCAAATAAATTCTGTCTTGAAATTTACAATTAAATATGCTATAGAGTCTAACCAGAAAATGTTGCACCAAAAACTATGATTTGGCCCTTTCTGAGACTGCATTTGTATTAAATAAGTTTCCTGCTCTTATTCTTAACTAGTTTATTTGAGTTACTGATCCAAATTTTTCCCAATTACTATTTGCTCTGAAAATTAGATAGCGACAAATTATTTTATACTATAGGTTTTGGTCAATTCTTTTCTTTTTTTACCCATGATTGTATCATGCACATAGTATGGCATATGTACATTCTGAATGATTAAATCACAAGCCCCTCTCTCTACTACCAATGCCCATGACATGGACTGGGACTTCCTATCTTTTACTGTGTTGTTGCACTACCTTTCCAACCTCATGATGTCCACATAGTATTTCTTTTAATATTTACTCCACCTTACATTACTAAAATTAAAGTCTTATTAGGACACCCCCATTCTTAAAATATTTTATTGGCTACCCATTGCTTGCTAGATAAAGACCAAACTCACAAACAGGACATAAATCATCCATTACTAAGACTCTGTCTAACCTCATCTACATGCCCCAGAAACAATAAAATTACAAGCATTCCAAGTTCTTTGAGAACTGCTACTTTGAAGGTGCTGTTCCCTTTTGCCGGAATGCCTTCCTTCCTTCCTCCTTACGTACCCAGGGTGTGTGGCATGTTTGATCAGTTGCAGGGAGGCAACTGAAGTGAAATAAAATGAAGATTATTAGCAGATAATATTAGAGGCAGAAAATAGAGCCAATCATGTAGGAATTTATGCTTCCAGAGACTTGAAATGTCAGTGGAAGGATGATCGCAAAGGAGTGGAATGGTCTGTTTTGTATTTTATAGACTCATTTGGGTTGCTGTGGTAAAAATGTCTGCATGTGTGGCAAGTATGAGAAGAGCCAGGAGCAAAGAGACCAATGAGTAAGAAATTAGTGTGGATTCAGTGGAGATCATGGGAAATTGAAATTGACAGATTCGTTATATATTTTAAAACTAGAGCCAATAAGGATTTATTGATGAATTGATGAACAGTGTGATAGAAATAAGATGACAAATATAATCTCCAAGCACTGGGCCAAAGCAGTTGAGAAATAAGATTAGCCATTAACTGAGATAGAGCAAGAAGAGGATCTTTGCAAGGGATAGTAGCAAATTAGGAGTCTAATTGCATAGGTGGTAACTTGAGATGCCTAACAGCCACTCAAGAGAGGGTGGGTGCCTTATAGACAGATATGTGTAATTAAAGGGAGAGGTTGCATCTAGAGAAATTAAGTTGGAAGGTATAGTCATTAGTATAGATATAAAATAGGACTTTTTTGTGTGTATGCATGTTTCTGGAGATTGAACTCAGGGACATTCTACCTCCAAGTTAAACCCCCAGCCCTATTTTTTATTTTATTTTATTTTTCAAAAAGTCTTACTAGTTGATGAGTCTCACTATTTGCTGAAGCTGTGCCTGAACCTGTGATCCTCCTATCTCACCTACCAAGTACTCAGATTACAGGCATGTGCCACTGCATGTGGCTAAAATAGAAATGTTAACACCTAGAAAATCACTAAAATAAGTGAGATGAATTGGTAAATATATGAATGATATTGACTGACATTCCAATTTGCACAGTAAAGTGAATAAGACATGGGTCTCATATCAGTGTCATTTGAGAAATTTTAACTTCAATATCTTCACCTATGAAAAATGTGATGGCAATTATCATTTCCAAGGACATGCTACTAATGGAGTTTTCTATTAGGCTTATATAGACAGGGTGAATACAATTGTCTGTCCTAATATTGAATTACTTGTGTCTTATATTGTGTCTTAGTGGTCATATATTTGCTAAAAGAAACAAAAATCAATACATCAGTATGATGAGGATGTCAAGTTTTAAATGGCTATCATAGCTAAAAGAAGTATTTAGGTACATTAAAAAATGCCTACCTTCCTAGGCCGGGCATGGTGGCGCATGCTTGTAATCCCCACGCTTGGGACACAGCTTCGAAGCCAGACATGTTGGCTTAAGAGACCCTGTTTCCAAATAAAAATATATATAAAAAAATAGGTCTGGGAGTGTAGCCCAGAGGTAGAAGGGCTTCCAGAAACCCCAGTACCACCAAAAAAAAAAAAAAAATGCCTACCTTCCTTGTGCAATAGCTTAGTTTTCACTGTACTTTATCATCTGTTACCTCTCTGATTTTGTCCCTCATAATGTCTACCTACTAGGCAGTTTGGCAGTATTAGGTCTAATTTAAATCTTGAGCAATGAAGGCTCAAGAAGTGATGTGGTTCACTTGAGCTGATGATTGGATCACTGTGGCTTAAATCCTGGTAGTCTAAGTACTTGCCCCATTTCTGCTATTCACCTCCCCGGGGGGCATGAGGTTCTCCACATTTTCAGCTTTGATGCAAATTACTGTCCCCCAAAAGACAACTAGCATGTGTCTTTTTTATATTGTCAAATAAAGACTGAGAAAATAAGTGGTCCTTACTGTACACCACTCATCAGATCAACTGGCCTGTGTTATAGATCTGGGTTTAATAATCAGAAAAACCCTTCCTCCAGGCAGTGGATCTTGAGCTTTCCAAAAAAGCACTGGAGAGGAGGGGAACAATGGCCAGAACGTGTCCGTGATCTCACCTTCTGCTCATCCACCTCATCCCTCTGTCTGCCCCATCACCTCTGAGCTTACGTTTATCCCATAGATGCCGAGGTGCCGGTGTCCAGCCTTAGCAAGAGTCGAGGTTCATGTATTGGTGAGAGAAAAGCTGAGGTTGTGAGAGAGAAGACACTGCCACAGGAGACCAGATGGCAGCTTTTTGAACTTTATTCTGTTGGAAGTTTCTCCAGCTTCTCTCATTTCTTTCTTACTCTTTCTTACTCCTCTCTACTTATTTCTTACTACTCTCACTTCTCTTACTTCTCAGGATTTGTTACAATCTTTATAGTCATGCAAAAAGGAACTTCAAGGACAGAAAACGTTTTTTACTGACTTCAGGCAGGGTGCCAGACATTTAAATAATCATAGAAAGTATGCTTTGTCTCATTTCACAAGGCAAACTTGAACTTAATCTTATATATTGGCCCAAACTAAGATCAGTTTGAACTTAATCATTGGCCCAAACTTTATCTTTGGGGAAAAAATCTTTGCTGCCTCTCACAAGCCACTGCCCATCAATTTTAGTCATAATACTTATACATAAAATTTCAATTATACATATTGATCCAAATAATCCTAAAATAATTTTTTAAGAAGAAAATGCTAGGCATACTTCATGGGAGGATCTATGCCTTTGTGGGTCCCCTGATTGAGCTTTCTCAAGATCTGCATGAGATGCTGTAGCATTCTCCCCTTTATTGGTTTTTTTTTTTTTTTTTTTTTTTTGTGGTACTGGGGTTTCTGGAAGCCCTTCTTCCTCCGGGCTACACTCCCAGACCTATTTTTATATTTTTGAAACAGGGTCTCTTACGCCAGCACGGCTGGCTTCGAACCTGCGCGATCCTCCTGTCTCCGCCTCCCAAGCGCGGGGATTACAAGCGTGCGCCACCACGCCCGGCTTTTTTTTTTTTTTTTTTAATTTGAGAATTTCTACTTCAGTTGTCAAGACTCTTATTGTTCAGGCAGCGAGGTGGATGAGAACTGGAAAATGTAAGCAAAGAAGGACGATTACTATGCAAAACATTCCCAAGGTAACTTCATAACTCCACCAAGAATGCACATTCAAAATTGACTGGAATTTAGATACAAATTGAGAAGCTAGACAGCAGTTGAACTAACATCTGAATGGGCTTTACCATGATTGTTTTAGAAGACAAATAGCATTAGCTGTTCATGGGGGATTACAGGCAAGGAAAAATGCAGGAGGAAAAGGGAGATACCAATGCTGAAGTAACTGGTTTGGGGAATCTTATATTTAGTCCATAATAATTACCCATTGTCCCTTCTGAGTTTTAGCTTGAGTGGGTTATGGGTGTGCCTGGTGATTTTCTACTGATGTTTTTCATGTGTGTCCTGGAGGCCTCTGCTTGGTGATCCTTTGTGTGGTGTCTCTACTGGGTTGCTGAACTGGTCTTCCGCCCACACGTGGGTGTCATGTATTCAGGCTGCTATGCCGTCCACCTTAAGGGCTCTCGGGATAGTCAGGAACATTATGCAGAGTTTTTCCACCGGGATTTGAATGTCTTTTGCTGGTGCCACCAGACAAAGACCCAGTCTCAGGCTAAAAGTCATGTGAAGTTGGTGGAGGTACTGTTTTATATATGGCCTGCTGTTGTGGCCACACCTCTCAGTGGTCTTGAGCTGAACAGTAAAAGCTGGTTCATGGTTATCCAAGGTGCTTCCACAGATGCCTATCTAGGATATTATCTGAAGCATCATCTGGAGCTTGACAGCTTAAGTCTGTGAGAAACAAAAGTTATAATACAGTTTTAGAAGCCTTATTATTCATGAGGAACCATATAGATTTTCACAAGCAGTCTGGTGGGTTGTTTCTGAAATAGTTGGCTCTGAGGCTGCTGACTTCAGGCAGCTGTGATAAACTGAAGTAGCTTAACTGATGTTTTGTTTTAATACTGATTTATATATAGATATTCATAGAAAACATAAAGATAGGAAATTATTTTAATTTTACTGTAAACCTTTTGAATAATTTTTAAATATAACCATCTTTATCACATGCAATATTCCTTTTATAAACTTTATCCTACACAATCATTCTTCAGCATGCTCAAACCGTCTGCAACTTGCTTTTAGCCTTCTGATATTATCCTATTTTTTCCTTTCCCATTTGGGACAATCTTAGGATGAACTTTTTTTTTATCATGCAAGACACTTTAATTCCTTTCCTTTCCTTTTGTACTTCCTTACCAAAATTTTTATAAGTATATACCTTCTTTACATCTTTTTCTCATCCCTACATACTGGTTCCTTTTTATTAAAATTCCCTTCTTGAATTTACATTTTAAAATAATTTTGTACATTTTAACAAAATAAGAAACAAATTAACATCACCAATCCTAGTTTTACAGTGGCCTGGACTTTAAAGAGTTACAGTCCTTTCTTTTTAGATGTTTACATTTTATCCAGAACTGACTGAAATAGCAATGTTTTAAACAACCTTGAACAGCAAAGTTTGGAATTCAAATGTAATTTTGTTTACCTTATTTCTGTTGTTGAGACACCCCAAATGTCAAACTTAAAAGCTGATTAATGGGAGCTGGAGTCCCAGAAACACAATAGGATATACATCTCATCTTTGTGAGATCAAACATAATCACCAAGCTGGGCATGGTGGAGCATGCTTGTAATCCCCCCTGCTTGGGAGGCAGAGACAGGAGGATGGCACAGGTTTAAAGTCAGCAGTGCTGGCTTAAGAGACCCTGTTTCCAAATAAAAAGTATAAAATAGGTCTGGGAGTGTAGCCCAGAGGGAAAAGGCCTTCCAGGATCCCCAGTACCACAAAAACAAACAAAAAAACAAAACAACAAAAAAAAACATAATCGCCAGGCTGTGAAATCTATTAATATATCCATCAAGGTTTTCTGCATATTGACCCATTTTTAAATTTTATTACACATACTGGTAACTATAACTAATTCTATGTAAGCTAACAGTATTGAAAAAAATCAGATAGCTCTGGATTTTATAAATTGTTACCTGACAGATGATTGTTTTTTTTTTTTTTCCACAATAATGAAACATTTACTCAGTCAGGAAAAATAGATGTTAACCAGGTCTTAATGCTGACGTTTTGAATTAAGATAACAAAAAATATTATTGGTCAGCTCTCATATAATATAAAACTCACACACCTTTAACCTTTAACTTTTGATTTCTGAAATCCTCTAGCACATTTAGATGACTCTAGATATACAGCATATTTAGTTTTCAGATATACCTTTAAAAATTTAAGCCACATAGCCAGGCTAGTGGTGCATGTTTGTAATCTCAGCATTTGGGAGGCTGAGACCAGAGGATTGTGGTTCGCAGACAGCCTCAGCTACTTTGTGAGGCCCTCTGCAACTCAGTGAGACCCAATTTCAAAATAAAAAGTTTACTTTTGTAACTTTGAGGATATTTTTCAACACATAAATCCCTCTGAAGGTTACCAGACTTTTTGACGATGACATTGGACGAATGAAGGAAGCAGGACACTGAATTCATTCCTGCTCCAAGGCTGGAAGAAACTTCTCAATGACCACCCCCGAAAAGGAGTTTGTTCAACTCTGTTTCTGTTGGACTTTTTGAACAAAGGAAAGACTAAGAGGTTACACAGCTTTAATACAGACAAATTACAAAACCTGAACAGAATAAGTTGATTTGGGTGGTGCTATTCTGAAGTTCCCCCTGACAAAGGGAAAAGGGAAGGAACAAAGGAAAATTCAGAGTGGGGGGAAGATGATGAGAGCTATCACAGATCTGGACCTAGAAAAGAATTTTAGGCAAGATATTCCCAGGAAAAGGAGGCAAAATAACAATAAAACAGAATGTGAGCGAGTTGTCTGAGTCTATCATGGTGAATGAAGATTAAGATTAGCAAATTTGTGTTAAGATGGTCAGCCATTGTCCAGCAGGTCTGTGGATATGAGTGAGGTAGAATGTGAGCCCCCCCTCAGCAATGCAGCATAATGGTGATCAGGAATCTACAAAGGTGCTTGAGCATCCAGTCTTGCCCCACAGTAGGCACCACTGAGGAACTGGCTTCACATCCTGCTCAACCCTAAGCCCTTGGACATTTTCCTTTTATGAACTAAGTTTCAAAATCCCATGCACACAGTCTCCTATATTCAGATTCAGATGACCTGTCTCCACATTTAATAACCTCATCTCCACAAATGATAGTTTAAGATAAGGACAAGTGTCATAATTTTATACCTGTGTCATCCTTGGCTTTTATCCATGTTACCTAAGTGGCACACCAGTCTTGCCAGAAGAATATTTTTCTGTTTTATCAATGAGAAAATAAACTCAGAATATGTAAAACATTTTTGTATGAAAAATTATAAGAGCTGAGATATGAACTCAAGTCTAGGTAATGCCAAATACAAAGACCAAGAATAAGTTTAGATAATGCCAAAGACCAAGTCTCATTCTCCAAATTAGTCTATTTGTTCCCCTTTAGATGAATTGAATTTATTCTTGTTTTTGTCTTAAAAGATTCAATAAATTTTTATTGTCTTTTCCCATTTTCTACCTTCATCTCCCCCCCCCACCAACCTGGGAATTGTCAAAACCTTGTTACAACCAGGCATGGTGGTGCACACCTATAATCTTGGTACTTGGGAGGCTGAGATATAACTCCTCAGAGTCATCAACCTAGCAAAACCTGCTTCAAAGTAAAATACAAAAACAAAATTGGGCCATGTAGTCCTCAAATACCCTTCAGTCTGCAGTGTTCTGTTGCATTCTGCTTGTATGTTGATAGACTACTGGTGAGAATGGTTGGTGTCAGCAGGGATGGGTCCCTCTCACTAAGAAGAGTGTGGAAATCTGATCACTTGCTGCAGCTCTTCTAGTTTTGGGTTAAGCTCTTACCTAAGTAATTTCATTGTTATCTATGTTAGTAGTCTGATATCTTTGAGAAGTCCTTTGAAGACAGTCATGATTATAGGCCTCAGTAGTTATAGAAAGGGAAGAACCAATGGGGTGAGTGCATTTCTTATAAAGGCAGAGTTAGTAGAATGGTTTTAGTGGGTTCAGTTTCATTCACCAGTGCTACAATGAGAATATGGGAGAGAATACAGGGTCTCACTGAGTTGCAGAGGACCTCATTAAGCAGCTGAAGTTTTCCATGAACCATGATCCTCCTGTCTCTGGTTACATAGATGCTCTTTGCCATCTGTGAGCCATTAAACATTTTGAAGAGTGAGTTTTGCTGATGAGGTTAAGTAAGTCTTGTACCAGAATGAGATATAAGTGATATTTGGACCCAAATTGAGTGCCTAAAAGACTGGTGAGCAGCTGAGAATTCTGCAGAGTTGTCCTGTAGCCATTGCCTGATTAGCAGCTGAGATCTGTGTCTGTGGACCTGAATGCTGACCCCTCACTTCATATTGACATTTCTGATGTATGCAGTGAGAGAGATACGCTAAATTTACAATGCACACCAAGACCAGTCTGCCCACATTTCAAAGACCAGAGTTTCTTCATGGCAACATGAAGACCTTATGTGGCTAAACGACACTCTTATTGAAACCACAGACTATGATAGACTTATTATTCCTCCTGTTCCTACAAAGCCAGATTTTGATTGCCCTTGAGAAATGATGCAGAAACTGGTAGAGGGTGAAGGGTCTATGACCAAAGAAGAATTTGCCAAGATGAAGCAAGAACTAGAAGCCTAAGTGTTAGGCGGAAAATACCAAGGAGATATTCAGCAGTTTTATTAAGAGTGTGGTGAAAATTGCTGATGAAATCCTGTTTTCTGGAGTTAAGGAGGTAGATGACTTCTTTGAACAAGAGAGAAACTTCCTTATTAACTATTACAACATAATCAAGGATTCTTGTGCTAAAGCTGACAGAATGACCAGATGTCATAAAAATGTTGCTGATGACTATATCCACACTGCAGCCTGCTTGCAGAGCCTGGCTTTAGAAAAACCAATAGTCATCAAAAAAAAAATCTCTTCTTGATGGTCACTTTTACTTTTTTAAATAGAAAGTAGAAGGTTGAGTCTCATCAGATGAATATTTAAAGCTGACAGAGCTCCTTAGGTACTACATGCTCAACATAGAGGCTGCAAAGGACCTTTTATACAGATGTACCAAAGCCCTCATTGACTATGGAAACTCAAACAAATCTCTGGATAAGGCCTGGTTGAAAAACAAAGAGTCAAGGTGGCAGAGGTACACCAGTAAGACTGTTGTCAGAAATTTGAGCAGCTTTCTGAATCTGCAAAAAAAGAACTTATAAATTTCAAACAGAAGAGATTGGCAGCTTTTAGAAAGAATCTAATTGAGATGTCTGAACTGGAAATAAAGCATTCTAGAAATAATCTCTCCCTCTTGCAGAGCTGCATCTACTTGTTCAAGAGCAACTGATCTGCATTTCCTTCAAGGGAGGAGGCCAATGTGAAAGCCAGCATTACTTGCACTTAAATAATTTTCACCGGAAATGATTTGCTTCTACTTTAGTTTAAAATCATGAATAACTATTTTGATTTCTAAAAATATCTTAACACTTAACCATGTTGGTTTAAAAACATTTTTATTGCATGCTACTTGCACATAACTAATCAATTTTCCTTATATATTAATACTCAGAGAGGGCAAAATCTCAGAAGATGGCTACAAGAAAAATGAATTCCTTCATGATTAGGTACATACCTACATGTTTAGGCTTTTGTTTCTTTATAAAGGATATAATAAATAATAAAAATAAATAAATAAATATAGGACTTGGGTGTAGCTCAGAGGTAGAATTCTCTTGAGTTTAATCCCCAGTAATACACACACATACACACACACACACACACACACACACACACACACACACTCACACACCACAAATTTAGTGAAATCTAGGAAGGAATCAGATATCTTATCAATAGACAAACTGAAAAAAACTTCCATGTGTCTAAGAGGCAAAATTTCCAATTTGTACTAGACACTAAATCTTTTTATCAGATACTTTTCATAAATTTGTACTAAACCCTAAAAATGGTTAATACATCCTTCTCGTTGGTTCACACTGAGGTTTCTATATGGCATATGGCTAGAGAAGAGAGCAGAGTTGGCTGTATCCCATCCCAAGGCTGTCTTCACAGGTGTCACTGTTGTTGCTCTCCATCAGATGCCATTTATCCTGAGAAGACCCATAAAAGAAGAGGGCTAGTCCACATTGTCTCAAGCTACCTGCTGTATGCAGGGATCTTAGAGAATCATTTAAGTCTCAAGCTCACACCCTTAAGCCTCCTTCTTTCCTTAATAGATTTTTATCACATCATAACGGAGCTCCTCAGCCAGTTAAAAATCATTGCTTTGCTGAGTCGATTATCATTGCAGGGCACTCTGGGATGTTCTGTTGATTATGATGTTAACAGGTACAACAATACACAATGTACAGCTTCATAACCCTTCCATTAACATCTACTTTAAAGTTTATTTCTAATATTGTCATTATGAAGGAGAAAATGACCCACAGGACACATATCTTGGGAAGGCCTCTCTACAACTTTCTCTCTCATGACATGTGTGAAACACTGAGTTTGCATAGCCAGACCCACTGAATAATCAAAGAAAAAGTTTTGATTTGTATTAAATTGGCATGCAAATTGTGAGAGTGGGCACAATTTTACATTGTTATTTCCATTTACTGATGCAGATATTTAACAAATACAGCATTCACCATACACTGCATTAGGACTCTTGAAGCAGAAATATTGGAGGTGCCCCAGTACCACAGTGTGGAGTATTTCCACATAAATATACTTGAATGATGTGCTGTTCACCTACTCACCACTTTTCTTTCCTAACTGCCATGGGCTGTGATTGGCATGGTCATGTGTAAGGCCTTTAGATGGTAGTTTTCATTTTCTCCTCTCTGAAGGAAGCTATCCTAGTGAAAACTTGCCCTGTTTATGATCCTGTCTGCACTTCTTTTTGTTGTGTTGGCTCCGATTTTTAATATTAAAATGTGGGAGAAGACTCATCAAGAAAAGTGAATTGTGGAGCCTTAAAGGAACTCAGATTTTTAAGCTCTAAAGTGGGAAATTTGATAACAAAGATGGGGAAACAGGACAAAATAAAAGGTAAATAAGCCTCGAGTTTTTAATTAGAGTCTAGCCAGCTTTCAGACCTCTCCATAGGACACATTTATGCACTCAGATCATCTAACCTTTCACTACATCCTTACCATATGCATCTAGTAAGCAATTTCACATAGGAAGAATTCTGTGGGATGAGTTCCAGATTTGTAGAGGCCTTTAGGTTTAAGCTTAGCTAAATGACAGCTCTAGAGCAGCACTTTTCTGAAATGCAAATAAATGCCGATAATAAAAATCTATAAAGCACAACTGAATATGATTTATATTAAAGAAATAGAGTGATCAGAATTCCTAGAAATCTAGTCGATATTTTGTTTATTTATTCATTTGTTCATTCATTCTTTCACTCATTCTGGCAAGGAAAATTCTGTGAGATACACATCAATAGTGAGTCAGAAATTTGTGAGGGAGAGACAAAGGGAAAGAGTTATGATTTTAATAATTTCATTGATCAAAAGATCAAGAGAAAGGAAGGGAGCAAAGAGTGAACCAACATAAAACTAGTGATACTTGAGCTGTGATAGCAACGTGAATGTTAGTCTTTCCGGGAATAAATTGAAAAAGGCAGGGAGCAGGAAAAAATGAAGTTCAGGTGTGCTGGGGACCTCACTGGATCTGGGGTGCATGGAACCCTGTTAAAACTAAGTATAAAGTCGGGCGTGGTGGCACACGCTTGTAATCCCTGCGCTTGGGAAGCTGAGACAGGAGGATCGCACAGGTTCAAAGCCAGCCTCAGCTACTTAGTGAGGCTCTCAGCAATTTAGTGAGATTTAAAAAAAATATTTAAAAAAAAATAGGTCTGGTAGTGTAGCCCGGAGGTAGAAAGCCTCTGGGTTCCACCCTCAGTACCACACAAAAAAACAAAAACAAACAAATAAACAAACAAAAAACCATCTAAGTATACACTGGGAAAAGATCAAATTATGAGTGCGTGTTTTGTGTGTCATGTTAAGGAATGGGTACACTTTTCTCAGTCAGTTTTCTCCAATTCTTGCTGCAGATTACACTTAGAAAGCTTTTGAAGCTTGGCATGGTGGTGCATACTTGTTAATCCCAGCATTTGAGAGGCTGAGATCAGAAGATCACGGTTTGCAGACAGCCTCAGCTACTTAATGAGGCCTTCTGCAACTTAGTGAGACCCTGTTTCAAATTAAAGAATAAAATAGGGAAGGGAGTGTAGCTCAAGGGTAGAATGCCCCAGAACTGCAAAAAATAAAAAATAAAAAAGTAAAAATAAAAAAGCTTTTGAAATATACTCATACTCCATCTCAAGAAATTTGATTTATCTGATTTGGAAAAAATCATGAGGTTGAAGTTTTCAATACTACTAGGTACAGCTGGGACTGAGCACCACACTACAAGAATGGAGCAATGCTGAATATAGTTAAACCAAAAAATTTCAGGGTCAGTTCAGTGTTTTACAAAGACAAGTCCAGTAGATGTGTAGAGAGTTGATGGAGAGAGATGGAAACCAGGTAGGAAATTAACACAGTCTCTGAGAACAGTAGTTTCCAAACTGTGCTTCACCAAAACTCTTGGGTTTTATAGAGTTTACAGAGTTACAAAATTTGCTTTCAATTTGCTATTTAAGACATTATTTAATTACTGTTAAAAAGAATAATTGGCAAAATATCAGATAAATAGCTCAAATATTAGCATATCAGCAATGGTTGACTTTATGTTTCTAATTTAATTCAAAAAAACCTTTTCTAAAAATGAAAAGAAGAGTCACCATAATAAATATTTAAAAAAAAATAAAATGTGGTGAAGGCAAAACAGAATACACACTGAATGTTGAGGATGAATGGACACTCACTCACAACTCCAGATTTCAAATATTTCCATATTTCCTATTCTTTTCTTATATTTTGACTTCTTTTTCATTTTGTTCACTTCATTTTCATTTTTTAAAAATTGTGGTAAAATACATTTAACAGGTTACTCTTAACCATTTTAAGTGTAAAATTCAGTAGTATCAAGTATATTCACATTGCTGTGCAACCAATCTTCAGAACTTCTTTACCTGTAAAAATGAAACACTATACCCATTAGAAAACCTCCACTTTTCCTCTTACTCCTCTAGCCTTGATACTTACCATCCTATTTTCTGTTTCTATGCCTTTTACTACTCTAAATACTTTATAAATTAACATTATAAATTAACATTATAAAGTTTTGTAGTCTTTTTAAATATAGTTTAATTATTTTAAGTGAAAATAGCTTTACAACATAGTCTTATTCTGATTTATGCATTCTCTCTTTATCTGCCTATCCATCCACACTTTTTAATTAACACATATTAATTATACGTATTAATGGGGTTAATGTGACATTTCCATACATGTATATGGATTGCACTGATAAAATCTAATCTCCTTTTTCTACCCCTACACCCTATCCTCCTCAGCCTCCAGTAATTGCTATTCTAGTTTTGGGTTGACATTTTGGCCTCTACAAGTGAGAGAATTTGTCTTTTTGTGACTGGTTTATTTCACTTAACATAATGTCCTCAAGGTTAAATCCTTGTTATAGAGTACATCAGAGCTTCTTTCCTTCCTCTTTAAGGCTGTATATTCCTCTATATCCCACATTTTTTTGTACATTTGTCTATGGGAAGACATTTGAGTTACCTTCACTTATTGGCTACTATGAATAGTGTTGTTGCAAACATGCAACAAATGTCTCTTCAAGACTCTGCTTTTAATTTTTGTGGAAATATTGTATACCCAGAAGCAGAAATGGTGGATCATAGAGTAATTCTAATTTTACTTGTTTGAGAAATACACTGATTTTTAATAAATGCATATTGAAAAGCATATTCTTAAAATAAGCTTTATCTATTTTATAAAATAGTGTTTTACATAAGAATTTACTTCACAAAGGGTGGGAAAGAATCTGCTGCTTTGGAGAGAAAGGAAAAGGAGACAGAGACTCCAGGACAGAGATGGTCAAAATAATGATGCTCTTGAAGAGATAGTCTAGAAAGGCAAAGCAGGTAGCTTTGCTAAGGTCTTAGGCTCTCCCCATTCCCACCCATAGTTACCATTGCTTTTTTTTTTAAAATGATGCAGTCCTGTAGGAGGTCTTGCATTACATGAAAATAACACAAAACTCTTTGAATAGTACAATATCGGTGTCTGCAGCTGATTAAGAGGAAAGCTTCTATAAATATGATAGCAAAATGAAAAATTGTCTTGTTTTTCCAGCCTTTTCTCAGAAAGAGTTCTCCTTTTAATTCACAGGGTAAAATAGTATTAGAAAGTCACTCACTCTATTTGTCCTAGGGGCTTTATCTGCATTGTCCTTTTTTTGTGTGTGTGGTACTGGATGTGGAACCCAGGGGTTTCCTACATCTGGACTATACTTCCAGACCTCTTTTATGTTTTATTTGAAAACAGGTTCTCACTAAGTTGCTGAAAGCCTCACTAAGTAGCTGAGGCTGGCTTCAAACCTGTGAGATCCTCCTATCTCAGCCTCCCAAATACTGGGATTACAAACATGTACCACTACACATGGCTCTGAATTGTGCTTTGAAGAAGAAAGTTACTATTTTTATGAACCAGTAGAGAAGATTCCTATCAAAAGTTGCAGCTAACAGTGGTGTAGTCAAGCAATTAATTGGGGTCACAAAAGAACAAAGGCAACAAAAGAAATCTTATGCAGATATCTGGCTAGTAATTGCCTAAGTCTTAGAAAGAAATGAAAGAGAGGGGAAAAGCCTGGCAAATGTAGTTATGTGGTAGAGCACTAGGCTAGCACTTAGGAAGCCCTGGGATCCATCTCCAGTAACACACACACACACACACACACACACAGAAAGATTTGAACTAAAAAAATGTTAGGTATGGTTATATGTACTTAAATCCCAATGCTTGGTAGGCTGAAACATGAGGATTTTCAGTTTCACGGCAAGCCTTGGCAATTTAACCAGACCTACAGCAACTTAGAGACCCTTTTACAAAAAAAAAAAAAAAAAAAAAAAAAAAAGTAAAAAGGGCTAGTGGTATAGCTTGGAGGTAGAATGCTCCTAGGTTCAATCCCCAGTACAAAATAAAAGAAGGAAAGTAGCTGATTTAAAGAGTTCTCTGCAGGACTGAATTATCAGACCTCTTTGTATTAGTAAAATGCATCTGTATAATTTTCCCTTTAGTCTTATTTACTGTCTTGATACAGTAGAGGAGGGAGACAAAGAAAGATCAAGGGTTACACTCTGGTCAGTAGCTCAGCAGTGTGGGAAATGTAAGAGACTACCAATGTAGGTAGGTGAAGCTTGTGACTAGACAGCAGGATGAAGCCAGTAATATAGAGCTCAACTAAATCATTCATCCAAAAAGTCTTGCATGTATGCGTGTGTGTGTGTGTGTGTGTGTGTGTGTGTGTGTGTGTGTGTGTGTGACCTACTATGTGTCTAGAATAATCTGGATTTAGTGAATAGTACTAGTGAAAAAAAGTATGACAAAGAATCAGCAATTACAATAAAGAGAGTCAATGAAAAAGAACTATTGCCAGAGCCCTAGAGGCACTGTGGATGAGCCGTACCAGAGCTTCAGGCTCTCCAGAGAAGCTGGTGTTTACACAGAACATGAGGTTCCAGACAAGTCCTCCGGCTGGAGAACAGTGGCATGCAGGAGGTACCCACAGGGGCTTTGTGGCAGGAGGGGTTGATTTGGTGGGTAAAGGACATAGCAGAGAAGGTCAGCATAGAGTGAGTCGTTGAGGCTGGTGAGGCTCTCACATCTTCCAGAGCACCAAAGCACCTTGGAAGGCTGGTTAGAACCAGCCAGATGGGCCCACCCCTGGAGTCTCTGATGTAGTGCTGGGGAATGTGCATTTTGAACAAGCTCCCAGAAGATGCCAATAAAGCTGTCCCGGGAACCACATATTGAGAACCATCAGTAGAGAGAGTATATTAGAGGTGGAGGTTGAAGGATGTAGAAGCACAACCTGCCCTCCCCAAAAGTGGCCTTTAATAATAAGAAATGGTGATGGCCTGGATTAGAGAGGTTGGAGTGATGGTAGAGAGCAATTGCGGCTCTGTAACTGATAGTTCTCAGTGACTAATTAGATAGGAAGGGTGACGGGGTGTTTGAAATGTGGAGTCAAAAGAATTACATTAACTAATGTAACTACAGAGGCAAGTGCTTGGTCTAGGACTTCCTAGACTCCAGAATTATGAGAATAATTGTCTACTGTTAATAAGCAAATATTTGGGGTAGTTTGTTAAAACACTCAATGATAGGACCAGATCCAGACTCAGATTTAGGACTGGTATTATTACTACTGCAGTCTAGGCCTCTTAAAGTGGTGAAGAGTGCAGAGACTTAGTGGTGAGTCAGGTGTAAGGAAAGAGACAGTGCAATGCAAATGATGGAGGGGTCCCAGAAAAAAAAGGTGATTTGACTTAGCTTTAAAGAACCACAAGTATATGAAACATTAAATGGACAACAGATGGAAAAATCAACAACAAGAAGCCTGTGCATAAATCATTGCCCATTTAAAGTAATGTTTTGCTTATAAAACGCCTTCAAATCTCTTCAAGCTTCTGGTTACAATAGTCTGTTAACTATTCTGAAGTGCTCAAATTTGAAGATCACAATTAGAGCTGTGTGTTTCTCAATCTCAGTAATGAAGTATTTTCTTTTCTTTTATTATTTGTGTTTGTGTGATACTGGATTGAACACAGTGACATTTTTTAAAGGAAATAGGTTCCTGCTAGTTGCTGAGGGACTTGCTGAGTTGCTGAGGTTGGCCTCAAACTGCAATATTCTTGTTTTTGGCCTTCCAGTCCCTGGGATTAAAAACATATAGCACCATGTCCCACTCCCATAATAAAGTATTTGTTTTATCCAGGAATTTATAGATAGAACTGAAAAGATTATGAATAAAATATAGAGGCTGAGAGAGATAAGAACAAAATAGTTAAAATAAGAAAACCAAATTCAAATTTTAGAAAAAAGCAACACACATAAATACTCAGGAGAAAAAAATAGGATTTCATGGTGTGTGTATGTGGGGTAGGGAGCTGAGGATAAAATCCAGGGCCTCCCACATGCTAGGCAAGTACTCTAACATTAAGCTACATCCTCAGAATCTTATTACTTTTTAAATTTTTGAGATAGTGCCCCAACCACTATGTCCTGAGGCAGGCCAAGAACTTGCAATCCTCCTGCTTTAGCCTCTCCAGTAATTGGAATTATAGGTGTGTGCCACAGCTTCCAATTTTTCATGGGATTATTAACCCAAGAAGAGACATGAACAAGGACATAAAAGTGTTTTATGATCTGACCCACAGGCTGGAATAAAATAATTTGATCTGGAAGGATATAGAGTTGAAATACTATGTTCTTTAAAAGAACATAGTAATAAGTAGGGCATGGCAGTACATGCCTATAGTCCTAATACTTGGGAGGTTGAGATAGGAGGATTGCAAGTTCAAGGTAAGCAAGTTCAATTTAGCAAGACCCTCATTTCAAAAAAATATATAAAAAGGTCTGGGGGTGTAACTCAGAAATAGAATGCCCCTGAGTTTAATCCCCAGTATCCCCCCTCACAAAAACATAGAAACATAAAAATTGCCTAAATTTCTATCACTCAGAATTAATTATGGCTAGATTATGGGAATATTTGCTTCTAATCATGTTTTCTAGTTTATTATTTACATTATTCTAAAGAAATGTTATTATTTTCATTTAATGCGCTAAAAAGTACAAAGTTCAAAGTTTTAAGATAACCTTAAAAAAATCCATCCTTCAGAAGCATAATTCTATACATTAATAAAACATCATTCCTGATATTTCAATGAATATATACAGAAAAATGATAAACAGATGCATAAGTCAATCTTTAATAAAACTGGAATCACTTATAAATGATATCTTAAAGTAAAAGTAATAAATTTAATTGCATTAACTTTAGGTTGTATATAAACAGAAATAAAGGAAAAAGCCTTAATCTATATCAAATTATAGTACACATGTTCAAATTCTTATTTTTCTACATTGTTAAAGAAAATTGGGCTATGGTATAGCTCAGTGGTTAAGTCCTTACCTAGTATGTTTGAAGTTCTAGAATCAATACCCAGCATCCTTTCCCCACCCCAAAAAATAATAGAACAAATAACATTTTAACTTGTTTTAGTGGAACTTTCCATCTATCATTAATTCTCAGAGTTAGTGATAACACCCCCAGCAGGTGTGGATGCTAGATACAGGGGAAGGGGGAGTGATACTCTTCAATGTAATTGAAGAGTATTGAATAAAAATAAAAGGAGTGGTGGAAGCACCCATGTGAGTACTGAGAGCTTTGTTTTTCGGAAAAAGGATGATAAGTCAATAAATTTGGGTATCTATGGAGCCATTGTCACCCTAATTGTCAACATCATCAACATCATCATCATTATATTATTGAAAGTTTACTATTTCCAGACACCTTATCAAGATTTTCTAAGCTGGGCATGGTGGCGCACGCTTGTAATCCCCACACTTGGGAGGCTGAGACAGGAGGATTGCACAGGTTCGAAGCCAGCCTCAGCTACTTAGTGAGGCTCTCAGCAACTTAGTGAGACCCTGTTTCCAAATAAAATATATATTAAAAATTGGATCTGGGAGTATAGCCTGGAAGTAGAAAGCCTCTGGGTTCTACCCCCAGTACCACACACACACACAAAAAAAAAAAAAAAAAAAAAAAAAAAAATGATTTTCTAAGCTCGATGTGGTGGTGCATACTTGTAATCCCAGCATTTGGGAGGCTGAGACAGGAGGATCATGGCTCATGGACAGCCTCAGCTACTTAGTGAGGCCCTTTGCAACTCACTGAGACCCTGTATCAAAATGAAGAATAATAAAAAAAATTAAGACTGGGAGTATAGCTCAGAGGTAGAATGACCCTGGGTTCTATTCCCCAGTACTACACACACACACACAAAAAGATTTTCTGAATCATTCAACACTAATATTTCTCTGACCTCAACCCTATTTTAGAAAAAAAGAAACACCAAATGCATACCTAAGGGACAGGGCCCAAGAAGCCTCATTCTTGCAGGAAAAGAACAAGCATGGTGGTGGTGGGGGAAGCTGGCACTTTCTTTTATTCTCCTTGGGCCTCTTTCTCACTTAAAAATCACAAGTGAGAAACAGGAGGGTTTAGAGAATATAATCTGTCAGGCTGACAAATGAAACACTATATTTTAAGTTAAAAGTAGTGAAACACAGGGCATGGTGGCTCATGCTTGTAATCCCCGTGCTTGGGAGGCAGAGACAGGAGGGTCGTGCAGGTTTGAAGCAAGCTGCGCTGGTTTAAGAAACCCTGTTACCAAATAAAAATATAAAAATAGGTCTGGGAGTGTAGCCCAGAGGTAGAAGGGTTTCCAGGAACCTCAGGACCACCAATAATAAATAAATAAATAAATAAATAAATAAATAAATAAATAAATAAAATAGTACTGAAAAAAATCAGCAAAAGGATTGGAAAACTCACCACATCTCTGTCATTTCCTGGTCTCCCCTTACAGATTTTGTTCTCTTCTCAACTAGTCTCAAACCAAAGAAAGGCAAAGAGAATTAAAAAAGAAATTAAAATTGGGATGTCTCAAAAAAGAAACAAAGGGTGCCTCTTTCACGTGCCAAGTCCCCTCACATTATTTCCTTTAGTCTTTCTGACAGGGTAGGAATCATTTCCTCATAGATTGGTAAGGAACAGGCTGGGGAAGGCAGATGGCCAGTAATGGGATCCCAAACTCCATGTCCTAAAAAAGTTTCTATAACTACTAGGGTAAAAAGGTATAGTTGTTATTAATCACTCAGCTGATGCATATTGAGCAGCTGCATGTATCAGACCCAGGTCAGCTTCTGAGGATGCAGAGTAAGCCATTATGTGGCCTCTGGTTTTGGAGAGTTTACAGTCCAGATTGGAAGGAGGGTGAGGCTAGAGGGCATCACATACTGTCCTCACCCAACTGTGCATGTGGTAAATATACTACAATAAGGAAATGCTCATATTCTTTAAGAATAAAAGGCAGAAGTCAAATGGATATTGAAATATAGAGACTGGTTATATCCTCCAGCAGGTGCTAAGCTGTGGTCAAAGAGAAAAGACGCTAATGAAACAGACTAAATACTAAATAACATACTAAATGTGTAACTCATTGTAAAAGCAGTAAAAGATGCCTATTATGTGAGACTATCAGAGATTTATAGGCTTTAAACACCAAGCAAAATTCAAGTGCTCTTGGTCTTGCAATCAAATTGGTAATTTTGGAATAAAAAAAGACATTTAATATGGAGATTTATTAGAATATGAAGAAACTAAACCCAGAGGTACTTCTACTTGAAGAAATTAAACTAGTAAAGTCTAAAGCCAATTCCCAATTATACATGGAATTATCCATAAAAAACAAATGTGATCTTCATCATCTTCACCAGCATTTATTGTTTTTTGATTTCTTAAAGATTGCCTTTCAGATTGAAGTTAGATATAATCTCAATGTAGCTTTGATTTGTATCTCCCTGATTGCAAATTATGTTGAACACTTTTCATATATTTATTGGCCATTTGTATTTCTTCTTTTGTGAATTATCTTTTTAGTTCAATTATCAAGATCTCTGTTTAGAAAACATGTGAGAGCCACCCATGGTACCAGGGTGTATGCTTTAGCTGGCCATTCCCTAGAGTGCTGATAAAGTATGGGTGTGATCTCATAGGGAGAATACCTGCTTGGTGGCTGTCTTGAGAGAAGGTCATGCTCACAGGATATCTTAAAAATTATAGCCCCATAGGTATGAGAAGTTACATCAGACACAGCCGCCTCCTTTAGTTACTCAAATTTCACATGGATTATCCCCTACCTGTTGCTTCTTTCTGGGTCCAGGGTAACTCAAAACTTCTAATCCATAGCAGGTTTGAGTAGTACCAGGACATTCAAGGAGGGCAGGTCCCAGACATCTTCTTATCAAGCCTCAGAAAATGTTTATTTCATTTTTTGTTATTGTTGTTGTTGTATCCTGCTTATAGAGTATCTCTTTTTGCCTCTTGATTGATTAATATCCAACCCACAAAAGGTCAACTTCTCAAAAAAAGTTTCACATTATTGCCTTGGATTGTTAGAAATGCATAAATTTATATTCTACAACTGTGAAGTATCTGTACTAAAGAAGATACCTTAATTCTACTGTAGAAATGTATAATGTTTCATAGAATCACATTTCTTCATTTCAGATATATTCATTGAAATAATACATCATTAATCAGGTATTATCTATTTGGGACCTTTACCTTAGCAATTTCCATAATATTTAGAATTTTGGTCTCTTGGAAGAATTCAGTAGCTTTTAACTTTTTAAGCTATAGAAAAAAATCTCTATTTGGAAGGTAAAGAATAGGCATTGCTACAAAGGAAGCCGTGAGTTATTATGTAGCCTACAACACAATGAAATGGGGAAGAGAAAGCAAGGCATGGAACCAGACATCCTTGGGTTCAAATCTCAATGATTTCTTTATTTAGTTGATAGATTTGGGCAAATCACTTACTTTTCTAAACATGTTTCCTCCTCTGCAAAATGGACTATCATGGGTATCATGGGAAATAGAAGCACTACTGTGTCTTCATATCTGACACAGAGAATATCCTTAGTAAACCTTGTTTGCTTTTCTTTCTTACATCAATCAGGAATCATCTGTTCATGTCTTTCCAACCGCTAAAGGTAAAACCTTGACATGACTTGCCACAAATATTAGTATTATGAACATATTCCTCTATCCCATTTATTAGACTATGAAGCATGCCTGCAGAAAATGGATAGTTGTGTTGCTGTTATTGTTGTTTAGTATCTGGTAAACATGTCCATTTGGATGAACACCCAGTCAAAGGCACTCTGGTGCCTGTATATCTTAGCATACCACTGGGGAAGATGGAAAATGCTTTGCTAAACTTCTATCACTGGCAATGTATACTCAGACAAGGTAAGAGATCTTGCAAAAAAGCAAAGGAGACCTGGGATTAGAGAGACTTGAATTCAAACACCAGTTCTGCCACCCACGAACTGTCAGACTTGAATATGTTATTTAATTTTTTTGAGCACTGGTCTATCATCAGTAAAGTCAGCATTGTAATAAAGTCTCCCTCATAGGGGTAGTGGAAAGAATTAACAATAATAATAATAATAATAATAATAATAATAATAATAAATATTAATAATACTATTGCAAGAAAAGTTCCTAAAATGTCTTGCAAAATATCTTGACACAAAGTATCTTGACAAGACATTTGGCAAGTGATCATTAGTATTATAACCATGTTACCTTATTTAAACTGAACAATTACCAGAGTGAATATCTATGTCTCCTTTGTAAAATTAGAGTTAAATTAACATTAAATTATTAATGGTTTCATTGAGGTGAAATGGCTTAAACTGGCTAAATGATTCATAAACTTTGAAATTTATTTTATTTTCTCTTTGCTAAAAGCCTAAATTTCTGAAATGACCAGAAAGAAAAGTTGAACTTCTTAATATTCACTCCTAATAGTCCTTACTTTTGGTTATCTGGTAAAATTTATCTTATGTGTATAACTATGAAGAAAATACTAAGAGCAATTTTTATTTTATTATTTCATTATTTTTCGCTTGAAAGTTTGAAATCTGATTATGTGATTTTGAATATCCACTTAGGGATTTAAAATAAATGTACTGGGAAGACATCCTTATGTCTGGCTTAGGGCCTCTGGTTCTCTACACTGATAGTGAAATCCAAAACTGCTAGTCCTTTTTTAACAGGAAATTTTCCCCTTTGTTATTATAAAGCCATTGAAGAAATGATATCTTATTTTGACTTCTTTCACTTTTATAGTAACATTCTACATAAGATGAATTTCCCCCCAAATGTTCAGCCACCTTCTCAACTCTGTTCCTGAAAACCTTTTAATATTTTTCATAATGGTGGCCACTTGATTTTCAGCCCTAGGTAAGAAAGAGCAGACCTGCAGCTGCTGATTATAAGGTTCTTTTCCTGCCTGTATTTTATGAGCCATTTTAAAACTTGATTTTTCCTAATCTGATAAGCATTGTATTGCAATAAGTTGTTGCTTCTCCAAGACTAGCAATGTGATGGAGACAGTGACCAGTGCAATCAAATATGCTGCTTTCATATTTCAGTCATTGATTTTCCAGAGAAGAGCTAAGAATATAAATTTTGATGAAAGGGGAAAAGTGAAACTTGAACATCCAAAAAATGCTAAAGAGACGAGCTGTAAATACGTGGAACTGGCCTGAATGAATTCTCTGGCTAATACCAGTGAGTGCAAACTAACCACTTAGCCCAGCTTTAATTAAGAAAATGACTTAGAGCCGGGCGTGGTGGCGCACGCTTGTAATCCCCGCGCTTGGGAGGCTGAGACAGGAGGATCGCGCTGGTTCGGAGCCAGCCTTGCTGGCTTAAGAGACCCTGTTTCCACATAAAGTTAAAAAAATAGGTCTGGGAGTGTAGCCCGTGGGAGTGTAGCCCAGAGGTAGAAGGGCTTCCAGGAACCCCAGTACCACCAAAAAAAAAAAAAGAAAAAAAAGAAAATGACTTAGCCCTAAAGTAAATGCATGAGATTTTCCTCCTATTTTAACATTTGCAAAATATAACCAAACTTCTCATGTGAGTGATTTTAGAGTTAGGTCATTCATTATGTGTCTCATGTGGCAGCTTTCCCTGGCCCTGCCCTAGCCCTGGCCTGGCTCCTTTTTTCTAATCTCCCTGAATTCTCCATTTTTGGATTTGGCTGCAATGTTTAATTCTGAAAAGAGAATTGAACACACTCAGTCAAGAGCACTTGGCTTTTCTCTGTGGATAGTAGGCTCTATTCCCACTTGGTTTTAAAAGAAAATATTTCTTGGAAAGGAATTCTATGAAAGGAAAATAACAGTTCTGGTTTCCACCAATTACACTACATTTAACTTATCATTTAACTTCAGATAACATGGAATTTAGATCAGAGAATAAATGTAATCAAAACATGGAAGAGAGTAAGTAAACTAGCCAAAATTTCTGACATGAAGTTTGATGATTGTGATCTAGCAATATTCTCAAGGAATTACAAACTCAAACCATAAGGAAAATGATGGTATTTTTATAAGCATCTAGTTCAGAATATGATTCAAATAAATGAAAAAGGCCATTGCAAAATGCTCTAGAAGTACACAGAATAGCCTCTACCATCAGAGGACATTTTTTTGACTTTTGTATTAAGGAACACTGTTGTCTCCTAAGACTTGGGAAAAGGAAAATCATTCTACAGGAAGACAGTTGATTAAATGCTCATGTCTCTTAACAAATTCTAGTTGGCTTGCCTTTGAGAGATGACTTCCAATTGTGTGTACAGTACCAGAATTCTAATTGTATCTAAGAAACAACACACCCAGTTTTGTTATTGTTGTAGTTACTGTTGTTGTTGTTGTTGTTGTTGTTGTATTTATGGTACTGGGGATTGAACCCAGTGGCATTCTACCTCCAAGATACATCCTCAGACCATTTTTTAAATTTTTATTATTTCTGAAACAGTCTTTTTAGGTTGCTGAGAGTCTTGACACATTGCTGAGACTGTCCTTAACCTATGATCCTCCTATCTCCAGCTATTCAAGTACTGGGATTACAAGTATATGCTACTATTCCTGGCCATACACCTAGTTTTAAGTTTCTCATGACTTAAAAGCACATATTACTTTCCCTCTAAGATTTTCACCATCTATTTACTTTTTCTTCACATTATCTCAATAATACAAAATTGTGTGTATGTATGTGTGTGTGTTTCTCTCTCTCTGTGTGTGTGTGTGTGTGTCTGTCTGTCTGTCTGTCTCTCTCTCTCTCTCTCTCTCTCTCTCTCTCTCTCTCTCTCTCTGGGAAACCCAGGAGCATTATCTGAGCTATAACCTTGCTATTATTTATTTATTTATTTATTATTTATTTATTTATGTTTTGAAACAAATCTTGCTAGGTTGCTAAAGTTCTTGCTAAATTACTGAAGCTGATTGGTATTGAATCTGTAATCTTCCTGTCTCAGCCTCCCAAGTACTGGGATTATAGGTGTGGGCTACCTTGCCCTGCTCAATATGTACTTTTTTTTTAACTGAAGTGAGTTTATTTGACTGAATTTAATGTACATAATAAATATTTTAATTTTAATTATCTATATTGCTCAATCATTTAAAATGACTCCTAACTGTTCATATTACAACCTCCAAAGGCCTTATTTCAGGCCCAAACTAGCTTTCCAAGCTTACTTTCTTAGGCTTAATTTCTGCATTTTTGGTTTCATTTACATTGGGCTACTCTTTGTATATATAGTCCTAAAATTTTCCATATTCATACATGTATTCACACCACTCATTCCTTGTGTATTTGTTAATCATAAATAGTTGGTTTGGTATAAAGAATATAAGGATGAACCAAAACCAGTCCTGCAGAAAAAATTAATGGGCATAATGGGTGATCTCTCCTGAAGAGTGGAAAAGGACACATTTATTTCAAGTCTAAGGAGTTCAAGTTTAAGATCAATGAAAGTACCAGGCTTATCCATAGGGTGTGGTTTTATTGGAGTGAGCACAGGAGGGTTGGGAGGCATACTATACATTGAAATTATGCTAGGACTCTGCCTTGAATCAAAGAGGCTGAAAGCAATATAAACATGGTCCTACCCCAGGAAATGAAGCCATCAATATTCTAAGATCATAGTCATCCTTATACTTTGTTATGTAACACTCATTGAGCATCTTCTACAAAAAAAAGGCTTTGTGCCAATAGTGACACAAGCTCAAAGATCAGTAAGACAAACCCCTTGACCTCAATGAAATGTGTGATAAATACAGGTAATTCAAAAAATGAACAAACGGTCAAGAAGAAAAAGTGATGTTTGAGTTTAGGAAAATAGCCAAACTGAAGTTTTGGAATTGAACCTTCTCATTAAGCCAAGGCCCATTTAAAGGAAGGCAAGTTGTCCTAACACCTCAGTGCCCTCAAAGGGTGTTGCAAATAAGTACACAGGACTGATTAGGGTTTGTGGGTAATGGTTTTGAGCAATTCAAGAAGATAAGTTACTGTTACTAGCAGACATTATCAGTGCATTCACAATTATAGTTATAGCCTGATGATAGTTCTGAATCCCATTGCTAACAGAGCATCTTTTCCTGACTGAGACCACAGCATCACTTTACTTCTGTCTGTACTTCCTTGTATGAATGGCCACAAAGTCTATTTCCACAAATCTACTTTAAGAGACTCTATGCTACAGTGAACTGTTTCTGCTTATACCAAGACCATGGCAAAAAAGTGATGTCAAAGTGAATTTTCATCCTTCCTTTTCCTTCAGTACTTTATCAAAACTCTCCTAGCACCCCAGAACTACTCAAACCAAAGAAAATAAATTTAAGTATGTGTTTGAACACAAAATTATTTGCAAAATAAATGTCCCAGATTCCCCTTTCAACAAGATTGCCACTCATAAGCTACTCTGGAAAATAATTGTGGCACCACCACTAATGCCAGAATCACAAACTGTTGAGTTTTGTTAGTACAAGTCATAGAGAGAATGACCTCTTCCAAACTCTCTGCTACACCTCTTCACCTGGATCTCAACAAAGCTTAGGTTGTGTCTGAGATGTCAAAATTTAATTACTTGAGTTAGTTATACCAGCTTCTGATTCTCATAACCAACCATGCCATGGTCTTTAATTGTCAGTGTATACTGCACCCAAAGAAGTGAGAGAGTAATAGATACCATGCATTCCTGCTGGCCTTCTCCTTTCCTTCTCTGTCCTCCCAAATGCAAAAAAGAAGACATCATATATAATAGTAAATGTAAATTAATTTAGGGAAGATAAAAAATGCTGGAATAGTTTTCAGAAAAATTCCATCAAAGCCTGACTATCTTTAGTGTTTTAGAAAGAAAAAATATAATTATCTGGGAAAGTGGTTTATGTGTAATGCTTTCTTTTTTTTTTGAATAGTGCTCAGTATATGAGGTATTATTTAAAAGCAAAGAATATAACCACAAATGCATTTAAGCTGTAAGTAATAATAAAACTGAGTAGAGAAGCATCTCTAATACAGAGGAGGTGTGTTCACTGTCCACTACTGCAAGCTTTACTCTCAAAAGAATTCAAATAATGGAACTTTGAGAAAGGCAGAGACCATTTTTATCCTTCTTAATGTGGTCCTTGGAGGTGAAAATTACTTCTCACAAACAGCCCAACCCTCTTGGTCATCTTTTCACTTCAGATTTCTTCCTCTGTGACTGATAAACCTCTCAATATCTTCTGAGATTGTAGGTAAAGATCTCATTTACAGTGATGTTTCCTGTCTAACACAAACCAAAAAGGGACTCACAGATTATTAATGTTGCCAATTCACAGCTACATTGAGAGAAAGGAACCCAAGCCTCTTAGTTGAAAGAACATGACTACATTTTACCCCACAATCCTCAAACTGAGAGTACTACCCAGCTTCTGCCCATGCAACTGGCATTGTTTGATTTTCTTTTGCTGCTGATGTATAGGCACAAATATCACAAGGTGGACAATGGATGGTGGTCAGCCAGATGGGTGGATGGATGGATGATATAACCCCTTCAATAGAGCCCTTATATATAAAGAAAAGAAAGGAAAATTTGCAATTCAGATGTGCTATTTATTTTAGGTCAAACTAAATGGTTTGATGATGGAAAGTGGGTCAGATTTGTTATGGCTCTTAGCTTATCTTGCCATGCCTTTGGCAAACTAATTTAGATTATACTAAGAGTTAACTGTGCTAATTAGAATACTCAACCCATGTAAACATACTTAGCATCTCAGTACAGTGGATCTAGATGTTACTGTCCTACAGAAAAAAAGCAGCTTCGTATTAAGCAGGATTCCCAGATTTCCTAAAATTGTTTTTACCTAAAATATAAACATTAGCTACTTAGTTTGCATTCACTGCAACAGGCTGACAGAGCAACAGGTTTGGAGGCAGTTTAATTGAACCATGAATTATTCTGTATCATCTAGAGGCAAGACCTTGTTATTCTGATGTTTCTGTTTCTTTTGGAAACAAGAATAGCATGGTGCCTCAGGAAATGTACACAGATCAACACAAAGACTAAAAACACAGGACTCAATCTGGCTGTCCTGTGTATCCCTCTGCATTTATCTCCATAACAAACAATAACATTGCATCACAAAAAGAGTGACTAGATCAAGGTAAAAAGACAGTATATACAGTGTGCTTTTATACCACTCAGATTACATTAAGACCATAATTTGGCCCAATGGTGTAAAACCCAATTCTAGACTCCCAAAGAGCCAAAGTAAACAGCTGACATCTTTCTGACATAAAATATCAGGGAGATATATGTAAGAAAATAGGAGATAAGTAGCTGATATTAAGTTTATGAACATTTACCTTTTACCCTACAGGCCTCTATCAAACTTGTGAGCCCTGAGAAAGAGGGCCATTGAAGTGGAAGCTCTCGAACCAAGATGGGAAGAAACAGGAAAGACGGAGACGATAGAGGGTATGGGGGGAGTCAGAACATAACCCTCTATCCCTACTCCTTGTGCAACTAATATTGAGGCCCCTGGACTGTGTCTTTTAAAGATATTGATCTCTGTTTTTGTGTATGATTTGCCAGCTTTAGACATAGCAAAAGACAGTACCCCAGACAAGGTAGTACTTTTTTGCAATGTAAGGGCTGCAGGAAAGCGGGCAGTGCTCACTGGAAAGATATTTGGTTGAGTAAGCACTCAATATCCCTGGAGATGAGCAAATTCCCTGCCAGAGGAAGAAATTTTATCAGCCTGCTAAAGCTGGGGAAAGCAAAGAGCCAGCTAGCATGATTTGCATCCCAAAATACTAATATGTTTCTTCCCTACTGGTAGGCTGGGGAACAAATAACTAAGACAAAATTTCCACAAATACGAGATTCTGGTTTGTAATAATTATAATATATTTATATGGGTACACCTTCATATACACACATATAAAAACACATCTCCCTCACAATAAGCTCAGTTTTCACAGGAGGCAGAGGGGAAAACAAGAGATAGCTTTGGATAGCTCAGTAGAGAGCTCTGAGTGGCTCTTCCAATCACAGGCGTCTATCAATAAGTACAGTGTCTCATTGTTCACAGCACATCTCTTTTCACATGTTTTTGTTACATTCCTTTTTCATCTAGGTTGAATAGTTAAGTCAGAGAACCAGAAAAAAATTTTTAACCAAATACATATTCTGTTTCTCTTTTACACACCAATAATTCAGTCTTGAGTCTTTATGGTTACTGTTATGGTTTGAAATGGTGAGGGTTCTTTTTCTTATTCAACTAAGGTTGGTTGAATAGAAAAATTAAAACTAATAATCTTTATTGGCTACTTAATTATGTTATTTTTATTTTTCTCTATAAGGAGAAATTATAGAATAAGAATAGTTCTGAGATCCTGCACCTGTTATTCTAATTCTGTGGATGAGTGAATATAAATGATCTAAGCATAAGCCAGGCGTGGTGGTACATGCTTATAATCCCAGCATTTGGGAGGCTGAGACCGGAGGATTATAGTTCACGGACAGCCTCAGCTACTTGTGAGGCCCTCCAAAACTTAGTGAGATCCTGTTTCAAAATCAAGAATAAAAAAATAGGGCAGGGGGTGTAGCTTTGAGATGAAATGCCCCTGGGTTCCATCCCCAGACCTGCAATAATAAATAAATAAATAAATAAATAATCTAAGCATAAAAAATATACAGTTCTTGAAAGGAAATGGTTTACCAAGAAACCACTAACAAATTCACAGGGTGAAGCTGAATATACAAGTCTGTCATAAAGATGGTGGTTAAAAAAGACCAAAGCTCATAATGAAGCCTGTATATGGTGGTTATTTTTATCTCTAATATGCCATTGCCATTTTACCGTATTTTGCTGAAAATGAATGATCTATAAGATGGACTTCAAACTTACTAAGTTTCACAATTTTAGTATTTCTGTTAATTCTGCCTTTTCTACTGTTTTTGTTTCTATTGAGGGTTTCCAGCACCCTTTTAATCACACAGACTCAAAGAATATTTGACTCCTCTCTGTTTCTGGAAACTCAGTTCTGCTGATTCTCCTTCCACGATTCATTGCAGAGATGTCCTCTTTTACCATCAGCACTTTAGTTTAGACTTTGTTGTAAATTTCTACAATCCCTCCTCACGTCTTTTCTCTTTCTTTTAGCCCATTCTGTAAATAGCCAGAGTCATTTTCCAGAGGGCAGGTCAGAGCCTATTATTCTTAAACACATTCAATTGCACTTCTTAACCTGTGTATAAAACCCAAACTCCCTAGACTGCTTTTTGAGATTCAACACAACCTGTTTCCAACCAATCTTTGATGTTACTTTCTTCTAATGCCATTCATGTATATTCTCAATGAACAGAATCTTATTGTCTATTCACTATTACTGTGTATCGTTGAGAAAAATATGTGGCTTCTTGGAGACTCATTGTACTTTCTATAAAATCATTAAAATTATATCTGGCTGGAAACATTCTTAATAGAAATATAAAAAATAGCATATATGTACATACATATATATATAATCCAACTGAGGGCTTGTTGTCCTTAGGAGTGGCTTTCCTTTGGGGATAGAGGGCCTCTTTTCAGTCTGATCCTTACTCGTTCATTTTCCTGTGTCATGCTTCTTCTTATTCTTCTACTCTCTGTAAGTCATCACTCACTTTTAAGGTCTCTGGGAACAATACAAAATAGGACCTGCCATACACATAAACCTATATCCACCAGTTGGTGCCAAAAAAAATCAGAAAGTTTTTTGAAGTTAAAGGTTTTCTTCATTTTGGGGTCATATTCTTACATTTTGTGTCTTGCAGAACATTCTGTTATTTGTTTATAGAAGGAAGGATAGAATCAAGGAGCATCTGGAGCATGCATTAGCCTCATGGCTAAAAGTGGCAGAGGAAAATACTTATTTTTCAGCTATGTAGGTATCTAGCTCAATCTCTCACACAGAACAGGTGATCAATAAATATTAGTTTTTCTGCCTCAGCCCAAAGGTAAAATGGTGCCATATAACATTGAAATATTAAAAATAAAGTCTCATATTTTTGTTGACTTAATGTACCACCACTTACAACCCAATGAAAAATGTATAAATTCTACCTCTATTGTAAGTCTCAATGGCTTAAAATTTTTCTTCTTTTAATATTTATATATACTTTAAAACTCATCTCAACTGAAATTTAATACTTTATACAACCAAAAATTAGTTCCCAATTCACAAAGCTAAAGCTCTTATTTTCAAATAAAGGACAACTTATCAGCTTTTTTTTCATGGGTTGTGCTTTTAATATTATGCCTAAAAATTTATCATCAAACCCAAGGTCACTTAGATTTTCTCCTGTGTTTTACTCTAGAAGTTTGGCAGTTGATATTGAGATGTATGATCCATTTTGCATTAATTTTTGTGAAAGATAGCTGTTTGTTTTGCACATGACCATCTAGTCAATCTGGCACCATTTGTTGAAAATACTACCTTTTCTCTATTGAACTGTGCTTTCTCCTTCATCAAATATCAGTGGACTACTATACATTCTGAAGTCTATTTCTGTGTACGCAATGTTGTTCTATTACTCTGTGTGTATTTTTATTTCACCATAATCAAAATCAGTCCTGAAATCAGAGAGTATGGGACTTTTAACTTTCTTTTTATTCAGTTTCATATTATGATTCTAGGATTTTCACTTTCATTACAAACATTAGAATCAACTTGTCAATATCTACAAAATAGCTTTTGTGGCTTTTGATCAGGACCATGTTAACTTTAAGTTGAGGAGAATTGATGTTATACAATGTCGAGTCTTCTAATTTAGGAATGTGAAATAACACTTCATTATTTAGGTTTTCTTTTCTCTCATTTATCAAATTTTAATAGTTTCCACATACAGAGTACATGCATATACTATTAGATTTATATCTAACTCTTTTTTGTGTAAATGTAAATGACACTTTTTATTTCATTTGTTTATTGCTGGTACATGGGTGAAGCAATTGACTTTTGTATATTAACTTTATATCACTGACTCTTCCAATAATCACACATTACTTTCAGGATTTTTTGTCAATTCTTTGGTGTCGCCGACTAATCTCAGTTGGGTCGTTATTGTCAGCTCCCGGTCAAATCCTCAGAAAGATGGGGCAAAAGGCAGGTGGAGTTCTGCAGAAACTTATCTGCAGCAATTCTGTTCCCTCTATGAATTCCCTAAGTTTTTAGGTAAGGCGCTTGGGAAAGAATTTGAGGTGGACAAAGGCTTCTTGAGCCAATGACACTTTATTACAAAAACTCCAAGAAACTTATACCTTTCACCAGTAAAGTTAATAGTAAGAGGAGAGGGAGGTGGGTGTAATCATTGTGAAGTAATAATGAATGACATGTAAACAAAGGTAATAAAACTAGTCCTTCAGCTGGCTGTTGATCTTCGAGAGATTGACTTCTGACTCCTGATTCTTTTCCAAGGTCTTTGCAGATAAGCAGTCCCAGGGGGCCACTTCCCAAAATAAACAAGCATGGCCAAGGCTTGGGGGTTTCTCGGGGAATCTTCTTTGGCTTTCTTGGAACTTTCCATCTTTTGGGCTCAGTTCATATAGCAAGTGTGGGGAGACGTGGTGATTCAGGTGGATTTGATAAAGTTTCTCCAGGTGTTGGCATTTTTTATCTCCTAAGCAAACTCACAACACAGTTTTGCAGACAAAATACCACAAACAACACCACAAAGTTCTTGGTTTTAATTGTCAGATATATTTCCTTAACTGCTGAACACTCTTCTTTAGACAATAAGCCTATTAAAAGTCTAACCATCTTTAATAATCCATTTCTCTGTCACAAACCCTCTGCAACCTGCTTCTAACTTTCTAATTCCTTTCTTTCCCAGTTGGGACTTTCTTATGATAAGCTCTTCTTCATGCAAAAATGCTTTTCTTACTCTTACACGGTATTTCCTTTCCTTCATACATATATATTTAGAACGTCTGTCCTTTATTTTGTCATATTCATTAACCATGCGGTCAGCCTCTCTGTCTTCAGGAATATTTACACTGGGCGTAAAAGTCACCAATCTTTTTCCTTGAGTCTATTGTATTTGGGCAACTAAGTTGTTTATCAACTAAATTGCTTTAAGGTCACACACAAGGTTTTTATCGTCTCTGTCTCTAGGCAGGATCTCAAGGGTAAACAAAGTTACCTTAAACTGAACTACCTTACCAGAGTTAATAGCTTAACCTAAGTTAGTGATAGTGAGGGTCAGAGACCCTTTGTAATTGCTGCAGCTGGAATGCTTATCACAGCATCTGAATTCTGGCCAGTTTTTATTATTATTGAACAGAGTCAAGGACGTTTAGGCAAATTATTAGAGATTTTATTTCCACAGACTCAGTTTCTATTTATAGTCCTGATTTCACATCACTGGAGCAATTCGTGTAGAAAGTTAAAGGAAATATTAATAGTCATGAAGGGTAAAAGTGGGGGATATTTTGGCCAGAGACGATACCTCTTTCTCGGGGCATTCTGCCGATTAACTATGTGGAGTGGGGGGTCTCAACACATAGATGCCGAGGCAGCAGGATGTCTTGGCACTTTGGAATTTTCTACATAAACTATCATCACATCTATAAATAAAGAAATTTTTATTTCTTTTTTGCCAAACTATATACATTTTTTCTTGTCTTACTATATTAGATAGTTTTGGGGGTGTGATGCTGAAGAAAAGTGTTGAGAGATAAATTTCTTGCTTATTCCCAGTCTTAGGAGGAAAGTGTTAAATTTCTTACCATTAGGTATGATGTCAACTATGTTTTCTGTATACATTCTTTATCAAGTTGGGAAAGTTCACTTTTATTCCTGGTTTGTTGACAGTTTTTATATAAATGAAAGTATCTTATTTTTAAAGGCTTGAACTTTCCTATTTTTCATCACTCTTTCTAAATTGTGCTTATTTATCCATTTTATTTTTAAACTCTCAGTTCCTAAAATAATTAAGCCATCTGGAAAATTTTTTAAGACTTACTAAATAGCTAAGATTTGGCCCCCAGGTAAAAAAAAAAATTACTGCAATCACATGTAATAACATGCAGTAGTTTATTCTAAGTGCCTCAAAGATTTGTTGGGGGAAAATCAATCAAGGTAGAGCTTCCGTTTTTTCCAAATCTGACTTTCAGTAAGTGAACACTGTAGAAATACATATGAGACACTTTGACATTTAGTTTGTGAAAGTCAAATAATAAAAATAGTCTCCAAAATGTAAAAAATTCTCTTTTCTAAAAAAAGAGTTGATTTGCCAATCAGAAATAGCAGTCTGGTCGGGTGAACACAGAATGAAGATCAGAGCTGTAGGTTAATTCATTGAGCACTTGTGTCACTGATGGCCAACCAGATGACCTCTCTGTACTTCTGTTGTCTTGTTTGTCGAGTGCAATGACTATACCACCACCACCACCACCACCCACTCCCCATCTGTGTCACAAGATCAGTTCAGGGCTAAATAAAATAATAAATACAATTGTCTTTTTTACATGCTGTAGGAATGGGAAGCATTACTTTTACCAGAAGTGTAAGATAAGATTAAGGTGTTATGAGATCCTCTCACCAAGTTTTTATGCCTAAACTTCATTGTTAATGAAATTTTATTTCCTGGGATTTCCAGTTTTATAAAAATCTCATTGCTGGGATTAAAATAATGTGGAGTAGCCAGGAATGGTGATATACACTTGTATTCCCAGTAATGGTGAGGCTAAAACAGGAGGAACACGGTCTTGTGGTCAGCCTTAGCTACTTAATGAGGTCACCTGAAACTTAGTGAGATCTTGTTACAAAATAAAGAATAAAAAAATAGGGTTGGTGGTGTAGCTGAGAGGTAGAATTCCCTGGGTTCAATTCCCATTAATGCAATAAATAATAATTTGGGGTGATCAAGACTCTAAAGACTGAATATTACAAATGTGTACAAATATTATAGTTCAAGAATATGTCCTGGTCACACCAACATACAAATGCAGTTGTTATTTCAGCTTCTTTTATTTGATCCCCTTCTTTGTGATACTGAGGATTTGACCTTCAGCTACACCCCCAGCCATATTTTTTATTCTTTATTTTGAAACAGGCTCTCACTAAGTTGCAGAGAGCCCCACTAAGTAACTGAGACTGGCAGCGAACTTGTGATTCCCCTGTCTCAACATCCAAAGTATTGGGATTACAAGTGTGTGCCACCACACCTGGCTATTTGATCTACTTCTTATATGGTGATATGAGGTAACCATTCACTTAGAGTGGCTCAGGGTGTTGGATTTGAACCAGAAGGTCAAAATAATTATTGGTTCTTAATGGCATGGAAACAACAGCTGTGGTTTCACAACTTAGGCAAGCTACTTGACATAGAAAATTATTTTCAGAGTCAATTATCCTTTCACAGAACTGATACCAGGCTCGTTCCATGTGTTGGGTACCATGTAGGTAAATATGGACCTATAAAGGGCAAACCCTTGTAGTACACTTAGCATGGAATACAACTCAGCAATAAAAAAGGATGAACTACTACAGTCAACAGCCTGAATGAATCTCAAGGAAATTATAATGAGTGAAAAAATAATCTCAAATGTATATGTACTGCATACTTTCATTTATGGAGCATTCATACAATAGCAAAATTACAGAGATGGAAAATGGATTAATGGTTTCCAGGGGCTAGAGATGGGAGTAGAGGGTGTGGAGGTTCCTTTAAAAACATTACATGAGAGAGTCTTGAGATGATTTACAGTTAAGTGCTTTTAATGTGAGTGTTTACACGTGATAAAATTGTAGAGTTCTACAGAGAGCTGGGGGAACATTTTTAACTGCTAAAACCAGAATGTATTGTATGAATTATTATATCTATTTCTTGTCTAAGATGCTAATATTGGGCTAGATGCGGTGGCACACAACTGTAATCCCAGTACTTGGGAAGCTTAGACAGGAGAATCATAGGTTCAAAGCCAGCCTCAGCAATTTAGGGAGACCCTGTTTCAAAGTGAAAAATAAGAAAGACTGGGGTTTCGCTTGGAGATAGAATATCCATGGGTTCGATTCCGCGTAAAAAAAAAATGTTAATATGAAAGAAATTGGGGAAGGAAGCATGGGAACTTTTTGCACATTTCTTTGCAGTCTCTATGAATCTACATTTATTTTAAAATATAATTCCTTTCTCTGCAGGAGCTAAAAATTATGTCTCCTCCATCTTCGTGGACGATAGGAAGTAATATGTTCCAATCACAAAAATACCTTACATTTCAGGACCCCTCAGCCTGACTCTCTTGGGGATACACCTGCTGTTTGTGGGAACTCTCAGGATTTCTTCATGCCTGCTGCCTCCTCCCTTTCACTATCTACCACCTTCCAAGCCACCGCTGCCCAGCTCTTAGACCTATCTGTGAAAACAGGAATTTTTAACTTTTTTTGTCTGTTGTTTGTATGTTTGTTTGTGGTAGTGAGGATTGAACCCAAGGGCATTCTACCTTTGAGCTACACTCCCAGCTCTATTTTATTTTATTTTTATTTTGAAATGGTCTCACTAAGTTACAAAGGGCCTCATTAAGTTGTTAAGGCTGGCCTGGAACCTGCCTCAACCTTCCAAGTACTGAGATTATAGAAGTACACCATCACCTCTGGCTTTTAATGTTAACTTTTAACAGAAAAAAATGTACCAGGCAATTAACATTTTTAATAAGATTGTTGGTATCTTATGAGAGTGAAAAGGCTTTTAATGGGGTCCTTTTGAAACCACATAATGAGGACACATATTTTTTTCCAAGCAGGAGTAAGACAGGAACCCTTCTCTGGCATCCACCTACAGGAACTGACCTGCACTCAAAGTCACCACTTTCAAATGAAATGTCTGATCTGAACACAAGACAATCTAATTTGAACCACAAAAGACAACAGCATGCAGAGAGGTGGGCCTGGAACATTTATTTCCTGAGGGCACCTGTGTCCCTGCTGGTTGATGATTTCAGAGCAACAATTTCAGGATCACAGGGAATTCAAACAGCTGTAGGGAGGCACCCAACGCACATCACCACCTGCACCAGGCCACACACTCTATTAAGGCTCTGGAAACAGGCAAGTCTCTGGCAGCAGCTCAGTATCAGTCACACAGGTTGTAATGTAATGAATAATCAGGGATGTTAATCTGTCTCCTCCGCATTATGAGGTATACTTTAGTGCATGCTTTCATTTTGGCTTAGACTTGGTATAGTTTAGCTCTACTGGGCAGGAAAGAGTACACTGAATCTCTAAAGGGCCCATGCATCTGTTCCTCTGACTTAAGAATGAGACAAAGGAAACAATTATGGACAGTGTGTGCTGGTGCTATGGCTCAGGAAGAACATCCTCCTCCAGGGCAGTGGCTCCAGTAATGAGTGAGAACTGTAGAAGAGAGGGTGGTGGAGGTGCTTGGTGGCATCAGTCTCCCAACACATAACTGAGTAGTAAGTTAATACTGTGCTGTACCATTAATGAACTTGGTCTGGCTATAATGACAGAATTCATTAGAGAACATTTATTCTCCACTCAGTAAGGAGAAAAATGGCCTCAATAAAATTCTGCCAGCTCCACAGATACATTATTATTATTAAAAAGGTATTTTCAGGTGATGAAATTTGTTATATATTCACATAATTAATCTTTCCCCAATCAACCTATCCTTACATATTATTATTGAATAAATGCTAAAAAGCTTTAAGGAAAATAAATAAGGTCTTAGACTGTAATTGAAAACAGTTATAATAAAGAAGACAGCTATAAAGTATGTTTATATGTTGACTGCTACATCGATTTACAATCTGTCTGGTTCTCAGCTAAGGCCCAGTTTTGCTTCTGCAGTACCTCTTGAGCTTGTGCAAACCTATACCTACTTCAAGGAGAAGGTAAATGAGCAGATGACAATTAGGTGGCTCCAGTTCACTCTCAGTATTTTTCCTGCTTTCCCTTCTTATATTCTAGTAATACAATCACAGCAAAATTTAGAGCCTACAATTAACAGGAAAAGGGTGTTGTTGTTTTTATAAGACTCTCTAATGCCAGATGTGGTGGTACAGGCCTGTAATTCCAGCACTTGGGAGGCTAAGAGGAGAATTGTAGGTGCAAGGACAGTCTCATCAACATAGTAAGACTCTCGGCAACCTAGCATGACCCTATTAAAAAATAATAAAAAGGGGTATAGCTCAGAGGTAGGATGCCCTTGGGTTCAATCCCTTGTACCAACATTCTCACCCCTCCAAAAAATACTCTAGAGTCAGAATAATCTGAGTTAAAATCCTGTCCAGTCTAGAAGAGTTACTTATATTCTCTAAACACATCATCCAGCTGAGAAAGCCTGCATCATTACACTTTGTGATGACACGGGAACATGCTTTCCATTTAAAGCACATCAAGTATTTACCAGTCAAGTAGCCTTCACTTTGTGTTTTTTGGATGATTGTGTTAGTGTTGTTTAGTCAATAAACTTTTATTGAACATATATATTATGGGCCAGCAATAATGTTTTAGGTGCTGGGGATAGAAAAATAAATGATATGAATATGGTCTTTACCCTACTAAAATATACAAAAAATAATATTCAAATATCTACTAACAATTTATAAATAATAAAAGTCTCATTTTAAGCCAAATAGCCAAAAAGAATGATTTATTATTATTCTCAAACATGTATTAGTAATATTCTGGTATAATAATACATAAAATAAATGATTTCATTTATAGTGTTTTATCTTTTTTCTTAGAGTGCACAAAGTCCAATCATTCAAAATACTAATAACATATTTTTATCCTAAGACCATGCAAAGCTCTCTTTGCCTTTATCCTTTATCAGTACTACCATTCTCCTTTGTTATCTCTGGCATCCATTCTCAAGTATCTAATTATGACTATTCATTCTACTTACACACACTTTTTTAATGTATGTATTCTTGAAGTGGATGTTGTGTTGTTTTCATATGTGATACAATTTCAATCTGGAACACCCTGTGAGGCCCATGTGTAGTCCATGGCACTACTGAGAGGTGGCAGAGCTTTTAGGAGGTGGGCATAGGGAGAGGTTTCAGGTCACTGAGGTGTGCCCTCCGGGGGAACTGTGGGCCCCTGGTTTCTTCCTCTTTCTCTTGTGAATGGTCTTCTCCCACTGCTCTCTTCTCTCTGTGATGTGCTGCCTCACCATAGACCGAAAAGCAACAGGCCAACCAGCGATACACTGAACCTTCCATAATGGTAAGCCCAAGTGAAACTTTCCTCTTTTAAAACTGATTGTCTGACGGGCGTGGTGGCACATGCTTGTAATCCCCGCGCCTGGGAGGCGGAGACAGGAGGATCGCGCAGGTTCAAAGCCAACCGCGCTGGCTTAAGAGACCCTGTTTCCAAATAAAAATATAAAATAGGTCTGGGAGTGTAGCCCGGAAGTAGAAGGGTTTCCAGGAACCCCAGTACCACCATAATAATAATAATAATAATAATAATAATAATAATAATAATAATAAATAAAACTGTCTTAGAGAATGTGTTACAGTAAGAGGAAGCTAACAACATGGAGATTATATATATATATATATATATATATATATATATATATATATATAATGTTACAAAAGAGTAATTTTTTGTTCACTTCGTGTGTGTGTGTGTGTGTGTGTGTGTGTGTGTGTGTGTGTGTGTGTGTGTGTTGTCAGTGATTGTATCATCCCTGGACATTCTATTTCTGAGCTATGCTCCCAGCTCTATTTTTTATTTAATTTTGAAACATAGATGAAATTTGAAACACAGTCTCACTAGGTTCCTGAGAGCCTCACTAAATTGCTGAGGCTCATGTTGACACTGAAATCTTCCTCTCTCAGCCTCCCACTTGGATTACAGGTGTGCATCACTATACTTGACTTTTAACATTTTCTGAGTGAAGCATTCTGTTTTCATTCAAGCCTGCTTTACTTCCAAATACTGCCTAATGTTCTTTGTTTGTATAAAGTAGATTTACCTATGTGTTTCTCCAGCAATGGACACCCAAGTTGCTTTCCTCCTTGCTACCAAAACAGATAAACAAACAACTTTGTACATATCTCATTATGAATCTGCTGAAGTGTTTCTTGGTTTATATGTGTGTCCAGGCACCAGGATTTGCTCCATAGTTTTCCAGTTCTTCACAGCCTTGCTAAGACTGGCATTATTTGATGTCTGATATGTGTCATTTGATTGATATAAAGTGGCATCTAATTGTGTCTAAAATTTGTTTTTCTCTAAATTTCTATATTAGTTATATCTTAACAATTTACTAGATTAACTATGTCCTATTCTTTAGTAAGATTTTATTTATATCCCAGTGTTTCTATTAGAGTGATTGTGTCCTTCAGTACATGGCTCATAAGTATTCCATCCTCTAAGTTGCCTGATCAGAGCATTACTCATCTTCCCCAGGTTTCCTACCATTTTTTCCTGATTTATAATTCTCTCTATGGTTTAAATATTAGTTTCTTTGACGATTTTACACTTGGCAAAAAGTTTTCTCAGTTTGTTATCTTCTGATAATTTGGCCGGTGCTCTATTCGATTGAATATAATCTGTGTTGTTATATAAATCAATCTATCATCCTTTTTATCCTTTTCCTTATGTTTTAAGCTCTTTTGGTCATATTGAGGAAATTTTTCTCCACCTAAAAATCAGAGACATTTTAAAACATTATCTTCTATGATCTTCATGTTTTAGCTATTCTTCTTTGGAACTTTTGTTTAGATGGGTTCTCAGTTTTGTTTTGTTTTTTTAGTTCACTTGCCCATTTTTTGATCGGGTTATTTGTTTCCTTAGTGCTGAGTTTCTTGAGTTCTCTGTGTATTCTAAATATTAGTCCTCTATCAGAGGAATAGTTGGCAAAAACCTTATCCTACTCTGTTGGCTCTCGGTTGAGGTTCTTGATAGGTTTCTTTGCTGTACAGAAGCTCTTCAGTTTAACACAATTCCATGTGTTGATCCTCCTTTTAGGCTTCTGTGCCTTTGGGGTCTTATTGAGAAAGTTTTTACCTGTGCCTATGTCTTGCAATGTTGGACCTATGCCCTCTTCAAGGAGCTTCAAGGTCTCTCATCTAATTTCAAGTCTTGGAATCATCTTGAATTGACTCTTGTTCAGGGTGATAAAGTGGGGTTTATTTCTATTTTCTGCTTATGGTTAACCAGTTTTGCCAACACCATTTTTGAGCAGGCTCTCTTTTTTCCAGTGTATGTTTTTAGCCCCGTTGTCAAAAATCAATTGGCTGTAAGTGTGGGTATTTGTTTCTGAGCGTTCTATTCTACTCCATTGGTCTGTGTATCTGTTTTTGTGTTAGTACCATGCTCGTTTTTATTACTATGACTTTGTAGTATAAAGTCAAGTATTGTGATTCATCCTGCATGTTTTTTTGTTACTGAGAACTACTTCAGCTATTCTGGAGTTTTGTTGTTTCAAATGAATTTAAGGACTGATTTTTCTATGTCTCTGAGGAATGATCTTGGTAATTTAATGGGTATTGTGTTGAATCTGTAGGTCACTTTTGCTCAGGGTGGTTTTAAACTCCTGGGCTCAATCAGTTCTCATGCCTCAGTCTTGGATGACAGATGCACATCTCACACCAAGCTTTATAACTTTTCTGATACTTTTTACATATGATATTACCGCAGGACTCCAATTTGTTTTTCTCCATATAATGAGCCATCCCAACATCATATATAAAAGAATGTATCTTTTCTCTAATGGCTTGTGTAATTGTTTAGAACTTGAAACTGTGGCTATGGTAATATGTTTTAAATGTCTAGACTTAGTTAATTTAATAATGGTGAATATTTCATGTTGCATAGAAATATCCTCTCTTTGATCTTTTTTAAACTGTCTTAACTATTTTTAGGCCTTTAGCTCTTCATATATATTCTTTTGTTTGTGTGGTGCTAGGGATTGAATCCAGGGCCTTGCACATGCTAGGTAAGCTCTCTACCACTAAGCCCTGTTCAAAATGTTTTTAAAGTCAACTTGTTAAGTTTCCCTTCAAAATCCTAATGGAAATTAAATTGAATTTATTATAATAGATATATTAATTTATGAACTATTGACAACAGAAGCCCATCTGTGAATATACATAGTACATAGTACTATCATTCTATTTATTCAGGTTTCTTTTATATCCCTTAATAAAATTATTTATTTATTTATTTATTTATTTATTTATTTACAGGTCTGGGGATGAAACCCAGGGGCATTTGACTTCTGAGCTACATCCTCTGCCCTATTTTTTATTCTTTATTTTGAAGCAGAGTCTCACTGATTTGCAAAGGGCCTCACTAAGTAACTGAGGCTGTCCTTGAAACGCGATCCTCCAGTCTCCACCTCTTGAATGCTGGGATTACAATCATGTGTCAATCATGCCCGACTTCATTTTACCTTTTTTAATATTTCAGAAAATTCTTCTGTAGGATAGAAATTACCTATTTCTTATAAGTTTGGTTCAGCTCTTTTGTAAAATGGACTGAATCTATAAGCCTTCACATTTATGTTTCGCTAAGTCTCTTTCTTTTTGGGCCAATTTTAGTACTTCATATGTCTCCAGTCCTATTTTTTATTTTTTATTTTGAAACAGATCTCACTAAATTTCAGAGAGCCTAAGTAGCTGAGGCTGGCAGTGAACCTGCAATCCTCTTATCTCAGCCTCCCAAGTACTGGAATTACAAGCATGTACTACCATGCTTGGTCAGTATTTCATTGCTTTTGCCATAGGTTAATATCTCTTGATCCTCTTTTCAGATTTTTGGTTTTATTTAAGGACTTTCTCAGAATCCTTTGATGAAGTTAAATGAAAGCATTTTATATCATCATATGAAGGACACAGCTAAAATATGTGTACAGGGAAATTTATGGTATAAGATATATTCAGCACAAACAAGAAGGTCCAAAAGTTGTTGAACTGAATATTTCACTCAAAGTAGTAGAGAAAACTTAAGAAATAAGAGGAACAAAATGATAAAATTGATTGCAAAATCAACTAGAAACCACAATTTTAAAAATAGCCCAAATTGGGGCCAAACTGTGCGTAGCACGCCAGGCCCCTGGAGAAACCGGGCCCAGTAAGACGCTGGGTTCTGGGCGGGGGTCGCGCGTGGTGCACAAAAGCCGGGGCCCTGGTCGCGGGACTCTGGGTCCCAGCCGAACTGCGCATAGCACGCCAGACCCCTGGAGAAACCAGGCCCAGTAAGATGCTGGGTTCTGGGCAGGGGTCGCGCGCGGGGCACGCCAGCTGGGGCCCGGGTCGCGGGACTCTGGGCCCCGGGCCGAACTGTGAGTAGCACGCCAGACCCCTGGAGAAACCGGGCCCAGAACAGAAAAAGATAAAGAAAAATATCGGAGAGGAGGTAAGAAAGCCGTTATGGATGCCAGGACACTGGAGATGCAGACAAAACTTATCTAAATGCACTGGAACTTATGGAAAAATTCGCCGTGAAAGAGGACTGCTATTTCTCTATATCATTAAGAATCTCAGACATCACATATAAGGAGAGAGTTTAGCGGAGACCAAGGAGAAATGCGGTGTTGAAAGAGTTCTCCGCGATGGTGGTGGAGACTTGTATTCAGGAGAAGCAGAAACCGGATCTTACCAACTTTATTTTTTTGGAGAAATTACACCAAATGTCGAATGCTACCATCACGCATGCTTAGGAACACTGGACAACATTCAGAGTGGAAAAAGAGCCTGGGAAGGATTTGAAACGGTGGAGGCAGTGGCAATGCCAGTGGCCAATATTCGGGGGAGGCAGAGATCTGATACATTACAACTGGAACCTTTGAAATAATAACCACAGAGACAGTGATCGGAACCTGCTGAGGGGTTAGGCGGGCGCCTGGGCCAGTGGCCGACATCGGAGCTTGCTGTGAGGCAAGGCCACTACTGAGGCCTCTGTGGCCAGGATTGGAACCTGCAGAGGGGTTAGACCGATGCTGGGGCCAGCGAGGCCGGCATTGGAGCCTGCCATGAGGCAAGGCTTGTGCTAGGGCCTCCGAGGTCGGGTCCGGAACTTGCTGAGGGGTTAGGCCGGTGCTGGGGTCAGCAAGGCCGGCATCGGAGCCTGCCGTGAGGCAAGGCCAGTGTTGGGGCCCCCGAGGATGGGACCGGAGCCTGCTGAGGGGTTAGGCTGGTGCTGGGGCCAGCGAGGCCGGCATCAGAGCCTGCCATGAGGCAAGGCCGGTACTGGGGCCTCCAAGGCCAGGATAAGAGCCTGCCGAGGGGTTAGGCCGGTGCTGGGGCCGGTGAGGCCGTCATCGGAGCCTGCCTTGAGGCATGACCAGTGCTGGGGCCTCCGAGGCCGGGATCGGAGCCTGCCAAGGGGTTAGGCCCGTGCTGGGGCCAGTGAGGCCGGCATCGGAGCCTGCCTTGAGGCAAGGCCGGTACTGGGGCCTCGAGGCCAGGATAAGAGCCTGCCGAGGGGTTAGGCCGGTGCTGGGGCCAGTGAGGCCGGCATCGGAGCCTGCCTTGAGGCAAGGCCGGTACTGGGGCCTCGAGGCCAGGATAAGAGCCTGCTGAGGGGTTAGGCCGGTGCTGGGGCCAGTGAGGCCGGCATCGGAGCCTGTCATGAGGCATGACCAGTGCTGGGGCCTCCGAGGCCGGGATCGGAGCCTGCCGAGGGGTTAGGCCGGTGCTGGGGCCAGTGAGGCCGGCATCGGAGCCTGCCTTGATGCATGACCAGTGCTGGGGCCTCCAAATCCGGGATCGGAGCCTGCCAAGGGGTTAGGCCGGTGCTGGGGCCTCTGAGGCCAGGATAAGAGCCTGCCGAGGGGTTAGGCCGGTGCTGCGGCCGTTGAGGCCGGCATCGGAGCCTGCCTTGAGGCATGACCAGTGCTGGGGCCTCCGAGGCCAGGATCGGAGCCTGCCGAGGGGTTAGGCCGGTACTGGGGCCAGTGAGGCCGGCATCGGAGCCTGCCATGAGGCATGACCAGTGCTGGGGCCTCCGAGGCCGGGATCGGAGCCTGCTGAGGGGTTAGGCTGGTGCTGGGGCCAGTGAGGCCGGCATTGGAGCCTGCCTTGAGGCAAGGCCGGTACTGGGGCCTCTGAGGCCAGGATAAGAGCCTGCCGAGGGGTTAGGCCGGTCCTGGGGCCAGCGAGGCTGGCATCGGAGCCTGCCTTGAGGCAAGGCTGGTACTGGGGCCTCGAGGCCAGGATAAGAGCCTGCCGAGGGGTTAGGCTGGTGCTGGGGCCAGTGAGGCCGGCATCGGAGCCTGCCGTGAGGCATGACCAGTGCTGGGGTCTCCGAGGCCGGGATCGGAGCCTGCCGAGGGGTTAGGCCGGTACTGGGGCCAGTGAGGCCGGCATCGGAGCCTGCCATGAGGCATGACCAGTGCTGGGGCCTCCGAGGCCGGGATCGGAGCCTGCCGAGGGGTTAGGCTGGTGCTGGGGCCAGTGAGGCCGGCATTGGAGCCTGCCGTGAGGCAAGGCCGGTACTGGGGCCTCCGAGGCCAGGATAAGAGCCTGCCGAGGGGTTAGGCCAGTGCTGGGGCCAGCGAGGCCGGCATCGGAGCCTGCCTTGATGCATGACCAGTGCTGGGGCCTCCAAATCCGGGATCGGAGCCTGCCAAGGGGTTAGGTCGGTGCTGGGGCCAGCGAGGCCGGCATCGGAGCCTGCCTTGAGGCAAGGCCGGTACTGGGGCCTCCGAGGCCAGGATAAGAGCCTGCCAAGGGGTTAGGCCGGTGCTGGGGCCAGCGAGGCCTGCATAGGAGCCTGCCGTGAGGCATGACCAGTGCTGGGGCCTCCGAGGCCGGGATCGGAGCCTGCCGAGGGGTTAGGCTGGTGCTGCGGCCAACGAGGCCGGCATTGGAGCCTGCCATGAGGCTAGGCCGGTGCTGGGGCCTCCGAGGCCAGGATTGGAATCCTGCCAAGGGGTTAGACCGGTGCAGGGGCCAATGGCCAGCATCGGAGCCTGGCGTGAGGCAAGTTCACTCCTGCGGCCTCCAAGGCCGGGACCAAAGCCAGCTTAGAGGTTAGACCGGTTCAGGGGCCAGCGAGACCAGAACTGGGGCCTCCCATGAGGCAAGGCCGCTGCTTGAGCCAGCGAGGTCTGGATCAGTCCACCGAGTAGCCAGGCCACTACTGGGACCATCAAGAGTGGGATTGGTACTTGCAACGCAGCATGCACAGAGAAATATCGCAGAAAATATAAATCATATGCTTCTCTTAATCAGCAATAACTAGGAGGAAAAGGGCAACAGGAAGAGGTTGAGCTATAGAAAGGGCCCTATAGTGAAGCAACTAATGTGACCAATCAGAGGGTATGTAATACTGGAGGACGGAGCCTCTTTAAAACGCAGGAGGCACATAAACAAATGTATCAAAGTAAATCACCAAAGAAGTGTGGGATGGAGGGAGGGGGAGGGAATGGGATTGGGGCTGGAGGAGGGCTAATTGGATGATGTGTGCTTGTATATCCTCTCAAGTCTTGTACTCCAATGTGATTGATATATGACTACAATGCACCAATTTAAAAAATAAATTAACTAAAAAAAATAGCCCAAATTGACCATTTATACTTTTCAAAGCATTTTAACATATCTAATATCTCTTAGGGTATGACTTTAAACTATGTTCTAGTACATGAAGTAAAAGAAAGAAAGCTTAATATTTTATGTTTTCTTTTATTGTTTTGTTTTTCAAATGCTGAAAGTTTGAATGAGGAAAACTAAAAAGAAGCAAAGGTATTTCAATTAGCAAAGAGTACAATGAAGTTTTATTCCTCTTCCTTTTTAAAGATAGTACTCTTGTTTTAGGGAGTCATCTGTATAGTCATCTTGAATAGGTTTGATTTTTGTCTCCTGCAGTGTCTCCTTTGCTTTTTCATCTTAAGCTTTCTAGCCCTGTTTCCTCATTTACAGCATAGAAAGTATAGTGCTTCCTATCCTAGAGGGCACTCAAGAGAGTTAAATGAAATAAAGTATATAGTATGCTCAAAAGAGAGTTAAATGAAATAAAGTATATAGTATGCTCAACATAATGTTTAGTAAATATTAGTTCTCTCTCTCTCTCTCTCTCTGAGCATAATACAATGCATTATATTTAAGTACTATTTTTCTATAAAAAAATCTTGGACAAACTAATATTGTAGGCCTGAGTATTCATTTTAATTCTCCTGTAAATGTAGTAGCACTGTCTAAGAATCCACATCTAGACTTAATATAAGGGAGCTTCAAAACACAGGTGAGAATTCAATGGCAAATGGATAATGCAGAATGATCTCTGGATTTCATTCACAAGGAATAAAGAGAGGAATTAGAAATAAAGTACCACAGCTGTAGCCCAGGTGGAGTGCCAAGAAATTGAAAGAGAAAGCTTTTAAGAGTAGATAGAAAGAACAAAACATCTACAAGAAGAGTACGAGCCTTTTGTTGGACGATGTTCCTTAAAGCTTTCCCTATCTTTCCCAAGGTATATTCTCAGGAAAAGACAAAACAAGATTCTTAGGAAGAAAGATTGCCCCAAAGAAGCAATGATGGTAGTGTTGCTTGATGGTCTAAAGAGGGAGGTTGCCAAAGACACCAAAGGTCCAGGCCCTTGTTCCAGTAGCCCAGCTAGCAGTGCCCAGGATGCTCTCTGTCTCAGGAACCCACACTGCCTAAGCAGATGACTCTGTCCTCTGAGGACTCCCCAAGCCTAGCACCAGAAAACAATTTATGTAAAGCCCAGAGCTTCTCAGCCTTTTGGAATTTCACAATCCGTGGTCAGAATAGACTTTTCTTTTAGGAAAACAAGATATCCCATCAAGACAACCTCACCCCCTTGTAATTTATGGCATAAAAATAATGAAACCAAGTGGATCTGGGTATATTTTTCAGAAAGGAGGCTCACAAAAGACAAAAGGTTTCCCTTTTTAAAAGGGTAGCATTACTTTGTACGCAGACATGTAGATATGATGTAAGCATGGTAAAAACTGTCTTGTGTGTAAAAAAGACCCAGAAAGTACTGAATAAGACCTCAATCATGTTATATTAGTGTAAATAAGAATTTATACTTAATTCCTACTGAGATGTCTTCTGTCTCCTAAATGCAAATAGGATTTTATTTCTGACAACTAAACACCTGCAGGATGGAAGTTAGGAGTTTCCAAAAATTATTCTCCAGGAACAGGAAAGTTCTTTTCTTTCATAAATTAAAAAGCAATGCTAATGAATGCTGAATTAAAATGACATTTCTATAAAGTGAGAATTATCACCTGGGAATTCATCTTCAGTAATGGAAATATAGCATATGTCAGGAATGTGTTAATCAGTCTAACAGAAAAGGTGACAGTGTTTTCTCCGAAAAAATCTAAAGGAGAGCTGTACTCATCACAGCCTATATTCTAAGAAGTTTCATGTGTTTAAGACTCATGTGTTTAAACAGCATATATCAAAATGATTAAATGTGTCTTCCTTGGAGCAAATGAAACAAGTAGGCACAGTTGAAGTTATTAAAAAGAAAAAAGAAAGGGAAAGAATCTTGGTCAAACCTACATGCACAGTGGCCTTTCAGAGTTTTCTTTGATTGAATACCTACTGTGTGCCACCCCTTTTCTGCCTACATGCTGGTGATTCTCTGCCTTTCATGACCTTGCTTGTCATCACATTCCTGAAAGATGAGGAAAACAAGGTTCATCTGGTACAAGAAACTCCTCTAAGTCTCTATAGCTAGGAAGAGGCAGAGGCATTATCACATATCAGTTCAATTCCCAAGCTTAAATCCCTTCCCTCTCTCTAGGCTGCTCTGAAAGCATCAGCAGCATTGCACAACATAACATCTGAGGGCATTTGTGCAGGCTCCTAACTACTCTGCATTTTTTGGAAGATGTTTTTAGTTTCTGCTTTAATATTATTCCAGCCTGAATTTTTTTTAATGCATACCCCGAGACTTATTTTTATTTCTTGAAACAGGGTCTCACTAAGTTGCTGCGGAACTCACTAAGTTGTTGAGGTCTGACCTCAAACCTCAATCCTCATTTCTTAGCTTTCCAAGTACTAAAATTATGGCTATGCACCACCACACCAGGCTTCCAACTTGAATTTGAGGTCTCTTGCTGTCAGCATTGGGCTTAGTCTTTGGAGGCAGACTGACCTGGGAGAGCCCACCTCTGCCTCCATATGACTTTGTTCAAGCTATACCACCACTGTAAGTCCTGGGTTTTTACCTGTGCAGTGTTAACCTGCCCTCATTCCTCTCTTCCTTGGCTTTCCCTCTCATCTGAGCCAAAACATATTCTTCTGTTGTGGTTTAAAGACTGAGTTTCTTCTCTGATTGAAGCCTGGGTAGTTGCCTCCCAATCTAGATGAAATGAATACTAGCCAACAGACAGAATGCATGGAGCCATGCCTTTCTACCTCCCTCATAGGAATCTGTTTTAAAACAAGATAACTTAGCACATAGTGAGCTTTGAAGGAATAGATGAAAGTGACCCTGGTGCCTATGGTCTGAAATCAGGTGTGCTTTTGTTCCATAATCAATGTTTTCTTTAACACTCCCCCATGTTTTTTATTGATCTGACCCCATTGTGTCATGACTTCTATCTTGGAACTGGTACTTTACAATCCCATCCTCCTTAAATGTGTGAAACAAGCCCAGGAAAGAGAAACAAGGAAAACAAGAGAACACAAAGAAAGATGATGGGAGGGGGTCATCCATAACTGTCTCCAAAACAAGATCATTTGAAAAATAAGCCATTTTCTCATCCCACTTGTCAACTTCTCAAAGTGACCACTTTAAGACACAGATGTTCCTATAATACCAAAGGGTTGTTCTAAAAAGCTGCTGATCATTTCATCAATGAGAAATTGAAGTCAAAACCATCTGCCCATGAAAGATAAAGGGACCTTCATTACTAAATCTTGTTAAAGTAACCTGTTTTAATATGACTTCCTCCCTTTTTTCTGGCATCCAAATTTTATACTCCCAGGAAAATTCATCTTAACAATTGCTCCAAGAAGCCTTTCCTAATATCTACATGGATCCTTTGCTTCCTTTCCTCTAAGATAGGACATCTGTGTCACATTCTCCTGTGCTGGTTTAGAAGCTGAATTTCTTTGCTAATTGATGCCTGGATGGTTGCCTCCCAACCTAGATGAAATGTGTACCAGCCAACAGAGAGAAAGCACAGAGGGCTATGTCTTCTGCTTTCCTTACTTCCTCCAAACTTATTGAAGCTGCATAGCATACATTGCTTAGTAAATGATGCACAGAATAATCACTTAAAGGACTACTTAGATGACTACACTGAATCTCATAATATGCCCAGAATGTTATCTTTTCAAATTAGGACAGTCACTAAGTCTGGCATGCACATTGCCAAAAGCCTGGATAACATACCTGGGAGACAGTTTCCACCCTACAAGACCATTGACAATAGCAAGCTATTTCTTCAGGCAAATGCCTAAGCTGGAACCCAAGCAGAAATCTAGTAGTAAAGCAAAGAATCTCTAAAAAGCACACATTTTCTTCTGGCTTCTCCTCTATACAGAAGCTTTCCCAAAGGAATTGATAAAGGATGTTCTCAATATTTCAAATAGCAAAATCAGTTCATCCGTGAAACAGTGAGTCCTGAATTCCTTGCATGTCTCCAGAATGAAGTCTAGATCCAATGTGACAACTTCCAGGTGAAAATCACAGAAGCATAATATTATGCAATTTGATTTCAAAGTAGAATGTCCTACATTCTCAGGTTGCCAGCCAGATGAAACATTTGCAAAGAACAAACTCACATTTAGACATGGAGGTCCCTCACCTTCAAATATTAGTATGAATTTTATGAACTCTGAAAATAAAAGACCTCAACATGTTCCTTAAAACTATAATTTAAATATTAGCCAAATATTAATATTAATATTAGCCAAATCTGATGTCAGTTTCACAGAATCTTTACATGTTATTATTAGGTTATTCATGCAATATATTTTCTGGTACAACTTCCTCTGTTTATGATGAAGGACTGGAAACTTAGAGTGTTACAGGATTGACTGAAGCCCACTGAGCTAATACCAGAGCTAAGACGGAGTCAGTCTGGTGCTGTGCCTTGTAATTCAGCTTACCTGCATGCTGTGGTCTGCAATAGAAAGTACATGGGCTTTGCAAGCAAGCTGTTCAACTACTTGTAAAACAAAATGAATAACTCCTATTTCTAGGCAAATTATGTTAATTAATTGGTGGGTGTAACATGTGGCCCATTATAGTCCTTTTTACATGATAGTTTTTGCTACAAATGCTATAATTACTGTTATTCTCATTCAGCCTAAAAACTAAGCCTCACACAGTTTCTCAGCTAATCACAACAAAGCTTGGGTGTTTTTAGGAGACTACTTTCCACCAAATAATGAGACAAAGTTGGTGTTCTCACAATGATATGGGTGCCCATTAGGTCTAGAGTAAGCCCCTGAGGCGCTATACTGAGCTTTGGCTTTCCCCTCCAGGCCAATAGTTTGAGAACCTCACAACTAAGTAGAAAGAAGCATAGGTTTGGAATCTGATCGTTCTATATCTGAATTTGGATTAATACCATTGAATTAATTACTTGATTTTGCCTAACATTAGTTTTCTCATGTCTTCAGTGACATGAGAATTAGTAACCATATTGCAATTTGTAGACAAGTATAATAAGATAGTGTACAAAATACCTAGAATAGCATGTAACAATAGTAGATCATCAACCAAAAGTCACCATTATTGCCTTTATTTTGAATATTTCCTGTGACAAGACTTTTGTCTTAGGTTCTAAAATAGTACTATCAAGATTGGATGCCTGTTGCTGGGCATAGTGATGCGCACAACTGTAACCCAGTACTTGGAAGTCTGAGACAGAAGAATTACAGGTTCAAGTTCAGCCTCAGCAACTAAGTGATACCCTCAGTAACTGAGTTTGAGACCCTGTTTCAAAATAAAAAATAAAAATGGGGCTAGGAGTGTAGCTTGGAGGTAGAATTCCACTGCATTCAATTCCCAGTACCAAACAAAAAGGACTGGAAGTCTGCCATGAAGCCGAATATACTTTGGCTGCTATTGAACTCTCAAGGACCACCAGGAATGAATAAAAAAAGCTACCATGTGATTATATTACAATAATTTAAAAACTCCAACTTAGAAACTCAGCAGCCATGTCTCTCACAGCTAAGAGGACCCCCTTATCTTGATCCATGCACTAGTAAGTTATTTTATTATCTACTATAGCTGGTTATGGGCTAAATATCTTTTTTACATGATCACTAATCCTCCATAAAAATCCTGAATTCAAAAGCTGATTTTGTTATCCCATTTTAGAGATGAACAAATTGAGTCTCAGATTAAAATAGCTTGCTAAGTATCACAGAGCTCACAAAAGGCAGGGACAAGACTCCTACACCTGCTCTCTTATCACCAGTGCCTGATGCTTCCAATAACCCTAGCCTGACACTCACAGATCAAGTTCCATCCATTCCCAAGATTTTCTTTTATTCTGTTTAGTCATCCCTGTGGGATCCACTAAAGTACCTTGATTCTCTGACAGATCCTTCCATATACCTTTACCAGCACTGTATTGCCCCTAAGTTGTTATGAACCTGCAGTGTTCTGGTTTCTTTTCTTTTCTTAACTATAAAAAGCCAGACTATAAACATTTTGGACAGTATGGACTATATGATCTGTATTCCAATCACTCTACAACAGTAGTGTACAAGCAGATAGCAACAAAACATAAATTAACGAGCATGGGTATGTTCTTGCAAAAATTCTTTTACAAAAGCAGGCATATGGCTAGATTTGGTCCCTAGGCTATAGTTTGCCAACTCCTGTTCTTCATGCTATTCAGTGTGGCCCACATACCTGAAGCATCAGCCCCACTGTAAGCTTGTTAGAAGTGCAGAAATAGGCCCTGCCCCAAAACTACTGAATCAGAATCTGACTTTCAGTAGGCTCCCTGGGTGGTTCAAAGGCACAGTGAGCCTTGATCTGCTCAGCTCTATATGCCATGGAAGTATTAAATGCTTCTTCTACTTCAGCCACTGTCCAGGCATAATATTCACTGCAATCTGTACTATAATCTCCATGACAGGATTAGGTGGCTATTACTATCCCATTTTATAGTCAAGAAAACAAAAACTCAGAGATATGAAACAAATAAGAAGTCAGGTGTGGTAGCCCATGCTTGTAATCCCAGCACTTGGGAGGTTGAGACAGGATGATCATATAGGTTTGAAGCCTGCCTCAGCTACTTAGTGAGACTCTCAGCTATTTAGGGAGACCCTGTTTCCAAATAAAATATAAAAAGAGGTCTGGGAGTATAGTCTAGATATAGAACAGCCCCTGAATTCCACCTCCAGCACCACAAAAATAAATAATAAATAATAAATAAATAAATAAATAAATAAACAAATAAGATAGCAGATGGCATTGAGATATCACTAGAAATTAAATAACTTGTTACTGGTATTCATCTCAAAATGGCATAACAAAGGCCACATGGAAAATTTCAGAGGCACTAACTCTGGATTTGAATATTGTTTTCATGATTAAGAGTATTTATTATGAGTACTGAAATTATTTCACAGCCACAGAAATAAATTTATACTCTCATAGTTGATGTTCAAATACCTGTTTCCTTCATATACAGCTTTAACATAAACTCTTCAAGAGGCTATGTTAATAGTTAAATGTATTTCATGTAAATTGCATGATAAAAATGAAATAAGCACTGGTGCAGATTACCAAAAACTATAAAACATGGCCAAGAATGAGGGTCATATACAAAATCCAAACCTATATCTTTTCTGTGACATTTTACTTAAACATATAATCAGAGCTTGTAAAACTCATTATATGATAAAAAATACTTGGAAAATGCTTGTAAATTATATGATTTAGTTTCTACCAATGAATAACCGGGGTAACCATGCTATATTCATACTTTTACACATATTCAGAGGTAGCCTCTCATTAATCAAGTTCAGCCTTCTTTCTCTCCTAGCTTTCCATTCAAACTTTGCTGAGATTTCTTTTCCATTCTCTGGAGTCCCTCTGGTATCCCCAATGCTCACTAATTTGGGCATATTAGAGGAAACATGTCCCCTCTCTTTCTGTGTTTGGCTGATCTCACTTAACATAATGCTCTCCAGGATTTTCCATCTTCTTACAAATGACATGATTTTGTTCTTCTTTATAGCTGAATAAAATTCCACTGTGTGTATTTCTCATAATTTTGTAAACCATTCATCTGTTGATGGAGACCTAGGTTATTTCCATATTTTGGCTATTACAAATTGTACTGGACTTCCAGGAAGATGGCGACTGAGAAAAGCAGTGTTTTAGAGTCCTGCAAAAGCTGGATCAGCACTTTTCATAGCTAGAAAATACCATCAGCAGAGAAATAAAAAATGTAAACACAAGGGACAGAGGAAAAAAAAAAAGACTAGAAGAACAACCAGAGACCAGAAATCAAGCCTGCAATGTGGTGGTGGAGAAAGCTGGCACCATCTTTCCTCACAGCACCAGGCTCCAGAGAGGAAAGGTAAACAAGGAGCTGAAGTGAGCAGCTGTGGATCATTTGGGTGTAATTCAGCAGTTCTTTCAGCACAAAGAATGCCTAAAACTCCAAGTGTCCAAGCTCATCAGGCCTTCCAGGGACTCAGAACGGAGCTCAAAACCAGAAAAGAAATACGCCAGCCTCACAGCCGAGGGCGTGGCAGCAGAACCATATTGCCAGCAGCTACAGCGAGTTCGCTGTGCCCCACCAAAGATCCAGATCTGCACGCACAATAACCGTGAGTGTAACTGTGTACCCTAAAGAAGAAATCCCTGTACTGCACTCCCAGGGACTTGTGTAGCTTTGATAATCTCATTGGGTTAGATATTTTGCAGTCCAACCCAGTGAAGGAGTAGCAGTGGCAGAGATACCACATCCTAGCCGCAGCTACCTGTGGGAAAATGCCCAGCCCTACACCCCCACAGTCTCATGTAGCATCAATTAACTTCCTGGGTATTAGACTTTGAGATACACCCAGTAAAGGAGTAGTGGTGGTTGAGATTACAACAGACTCAAGATACAGAGCACCCTAAGTGAAGTGATAGTGACCCAGGGAAAGCACAAAATTCTGAAATCATGGGAAAGAGGAAAAAACAATAGAGCAATGTATGCCCATAACCCCACAACATCAGAACCTGATAACAGAAATTCAGAGATCTCTAGAAGTTCAAATAAGGAAAATAACTGTAGAAATAATAGAGGACTTTCAAAAAGAATTCAGAGTCAAAAGGAGATAAAGGATGCAATCATTGAAGTAAAGGCCTCAATTCAAAGTATAAAAAACTGATTAGACCACATGGAGAATAGAATCTCCCTCCTAGAAGATGATCCCTCCAAAAACGAATGCATAATTTGTAACTTTGAAAAAAAAATACGACAGCAGGAATCTGACATTGAAGAAATATGGGCCCATTTTAAGAGAGCTAACCTAAGAATAATCAGAAGAGAGGAGGGAAAAGAAGGTGAAACCAAAGTGATCAATAATCTCTTCAAAGAAATAATAGCAGAAAAATTTCCAAATATAGAGCAAGAGGTCAATACACAAGTCCAGGAAACTTATAGAACTCCCTTTCTACAGGATCAGAGAAGAGGATTCCCACACCACATAATTGTCAAAATAACCAATTTGGAAGGCAAGCAGAGAATCTTAAAGGAAACAAAAACAAAAGGCCAAGTGACATTCCAGGGGCAAAAAAAAATTAGAATGACTCCAGACTTCCCAAACCAAGTCATGAAAGCCAGAAGGGCTTGGAGTAACATATTCAATACTCTGAAAGAACACAACTTCCAGCCAAAAATTTCCTACCCAGCAAAACTATCTATCAAATTAGATGGGGAAATAAGAAGCTTCCATGACAAACAGAAACTCAAGGAATTTATGTCTTCAAAAGCAGCGCTAGAGAAAATACTCAAAGAGATTAACTAAAAAGAAGAAATAGGTAATACACACCAGAACCAGAGAAAAAAGATTTTCCATCCAGAATACAACTAAGCAAAGAAGAATATATTCATGTGTTTGTAGGTTAAAATCTTTGGAGATTAATTATTTATTTCAGTCTTTTACCTATTTCTAAATTGTATTTCTAAATTGTATTGTTTGCTTTTATTGTTGCTAATTTTTAGGATTTCTATTTGGAATATTAATATACCTTCAGATATAGCATTTGGAAGTATTTTATCCCATTCTATCAGTAATTGTAACTCTGTTTACATTGTACTATATTTTTTTCTTTTTTAGGAAGTTTGTTTCTTCTTTTGTTGCCTGTGCCTTTGAAATCATATCCAGGAAATCACTGCCAATTTCAATGTTGTGAAGTGTTATGACCCAGGTTTTCTTCTAAAAGTTTATAATCTTTTTACATTTAGGTCTTTTATCTAGTTTGAGTTAATATTTATATATGGTGTTACGTAAAGGTCCAATCTTATTTTTCATGTCATTATTATCTTTTAACTATTTAGTGAAAAGATTACTATTTCCATCACCAAATGTTCTTGGAAACTTTGTCAAAAATAACTTGACCATATATGGAAGAATTTATTTCTAGGCTTTTTATTTTACTCCACTGGTTTATATGTCTGCCTTTATAGCAGTACTACACTATTTCAATTATTGTAGCTATATAAGGTTTGAAATGATAAAATGTACATCTTCTAGCTTTATTCTTTTTCGAGAGTTTTTAGGGTATTTATAGTTCATATTTCTTGTTAGGATAGACTTTTTCCAAAAAAATAAATAAATGATGGTTTTACCTTAAAAAAATATCATCTGGTAAGAAAAAAACCAAAAAGAAATACTGAAATGTTATCTCTAACTGATCAAAAGTTTGATATCAGACAGATGAATCTGTTATGTGAGATTATCATGGTTAATTTTGGATAAATTGCTATAATATTAGATATCAACCACTAAGCCAAGTATGGAAAGGAGAGATGGGGAGGGAATGGGGTGGGGATTGGGTAGGGGCTAACTGGGCGATATGCGCATGTATGTCTACACAAGTTTTTATCACATTATGATGTATGAATACAGTGCACCAATAAAAAGTAAATGAATAAATAAATAAATAAATAAATAAATAAATAAAATTTTGCTGCTATGAACATAAGTATGCATATGTTGCTCTAGTTCTCTGATTTCAACCCCTTTGGAAAAATACCCAGGAGTGGTAAAGCTGAATCATATGGAGGATCTATTCCCAGTTTTCTAAGGAATCTCCACACAGAACTTCATATTGGCTGAACTAGTTTGTACTCCCACCAAGAATGTAAAAGAGTTCCTCTTTCCCTACATCCTCACCAGCATTTGTTGCTATTTGATTTCTTTATGCTTGGCAATCTGACTGGTATTAGATAGAATTTCAGCATAGTTTTGATTTGCATCTCCCTGATGGCTAATAATGAAGAACATCTTTTCATGAATCTGTTGGCCATTTTTATCTTTTCTTTTGTAAAGTGTCTATTCTATTTTTTATGTGGTGAAATTTTATTGTCAAGCAAATTATATATCTATCATCTCACATAAACTTTTCTGTATGTAATATAGGAGCAAAAATATACTCACTTTGCAAGTTTACAACAATATAAAACAATATTATAACTATAATTTTCATGTTATACTTTTTATTTATTATTTATTATTTTTTATTTTATTGAAAGTAAATGTTATACATTTAATCTGTATTTGGTGCCTTCTCCCCCCCCTCATTTCATTTCCCCCCTCCTGATACTTAATACCCAGGCTAACCTTGATACATTCATACTTTTGCACCTATTTGGAAAGAGCCGCTCATCAGTCAACCTCAACCTCCTTCCTCTCTTAGTTTTCCATTCAAACTTTGCTGAGATTTCCCTTCCATTATCTGGAGTCCCTTTGGTATCCCCAATGCTCGCTTGTTTGGGCATATTAGAGGAAACATATGTCCCTTCTCTTTCTGTGTTTGGCTGATCTCACTTAACATAATGCTTTCCAGCCCTTTCCATCTTCTTACAAATGACATGATTTTGTTCTTCTTTATAGCTGTATAGAATTCCATTGTGTGTATTTCCCATAACTTTGCAAACCATTGATCTGTTGATGGGGGCCTAGGTTGTTTCCATCTTTTGGCTATTACAAATTGTGCTGCTATGAACATAGGTATGCATATGTTGCTGTAGGTCTATGTTTTCAACCCCTTTGGAAAAATACCCAGGAGTGGTAAAGCTGGATCGTATGGTGGATCTATTTCCAGTTTTCTAAGGAATCTCCACACAGATCTCCATAGTGGCTGAACTAGTTTGCACTCCCACCAACAATGTAAAAGAGTTCCTCTTTCCCCACATTCTTGCCAGCATTTATTATTGTTTGATTTCTTTATGCTTGCCAATCTGACTGGGGTTAGATGGAATCTCAGTGTAGTTTTGATTTGCATCTCCCTGATGGCTAATGATAAAGAATATCTTTTCATGAATCTATTGGCCGTTTGTATCTCTTATTTTGTAAAGTGTCTATTCAATTCAATTTCCCATTTCTTGATTGGGTTGTTTGTTTTGCTAGTGCAGAGTCTTTTGAGCTCTTTGTATATTCTGGATATTAGCCCCCTATCAGAGTGGTGACTGGTAAAAATCTCCTATTTTGTAGGCTTCCTCTTTAGGTTCTTGATAGTTTCCTTTGACGAGAAGAAGCTTTGTAGTTTGATGCTATCCCACTTGTTGATTCTTGCTTTAATTTCCTGAGCTTTGGAGGTTTTGTTGAGAAAGTTACTGCCTGTGCCTATATGTTGTAGTGTTGAGCCTAAGCCCTCAACTTAACACTTTCTGGTCTAATTTCTAAGTCTTTAATCCATCTCGAGTTGATTCCTGTGCCTGGTGAGAGGTAAGGATTTAATTCCATCTTTCTACAAACAGATAGCCCAGCCTCATTGGTTCCAGCTATGGCCTCACCACATGGCAGGCACCAGTTCCAGCTTTGCTGGCCCCAGAACCATCCTTGCCACAAGGCAGGCTCTGATCCCAGCTTTGGAGGCCCCAGCACTGGCCATGTCTCATGGCAGGCCCCAATCCCGGCCCCGTTTGCCCCGGCACCGGCATCACCCCTCGGCAGGCTCTGATCCTGGTCTCCGATGCTCCAGAACCAGCCTTTCCTCATGGCAGCCCCCAATCCTGACCTCACTGCCAGCACTGGCCTTACCCCTCGGCAGGCTTTGATTCCGGCCTCGGAGACTCCAGCACCAGCTTTGCCTCACGGCAGGCTCTGATCACAGCCTTGCTGGCCCTGGCACCGGCCTCACCTCTTGGCAGGCTCTGGTCCCGGCCTCTGAACCCCAGCACCAGCCTTGCCTCATGGCAGGCTCCAATCCCAGCCTTTCTGGGCCCGACACTGGCCTCATTCCTCGGCAGGCTCCAATCCTGGCCTTGGAGGCCCCAGCACCCGCCTTGCCTCATGAAAGGCTCCAATCTAGGCCTCGCTGGCCCTTGGCAGGCTCTAATCAGAGCCTCAGAGGCCCAAGCACTGGACTTGCCTCACAGTAGGCTCCGATACTGGCCTCTGAGGCCCCAAGACTGGCCTCATCCCTCAGCAGGCTCTGATACCAGCCTTGGAGGCCCCATCACCACCCTTGCCTCATGGCAGGCTCTGATCCTGGCCTCACTGGCCCTGGCAATGGCCTCACCCCTTGACAGGCTCCGATCCTGGCCTTGAAGGCCCTAGCACCAGCCTTGTCCCATGGAAGGCTCCGATCCCAGCCTTGCTGGCCCCGACACTGTCCTCAGCCCTCGGCAGGCTCCGATCACAGCCTCAGAGGCCCCATCACCGGCCTTGCATCATGGCAGGCTCTGATCCTGGCCTCACTGGCCCTGGCAATGGCCTCACCCCTTGGCAGGCTCTGATCCCGGCCTTGGAGGCCCCAGCACTGGCCTTGCCTCACAGCAGACCCCGATCTCGGCCTCACTGGCTCCAGCACCGGCCTCCCCACTTGGCAGGCTCTGATCCTGACCTCTGAGGCCCCAGCACTGGCCTTGCCTCATGGCAGGCTCTGATCCAGGCCTAGCTGGCCCAGGCACCAGCCTCACCTCTCAGCAGGCTCTGATCCTGGCCTTGGAGGCCCCAGTTCTTGCCTCACCTCATGGCTGGTTGTGATCCCGGTCTTACTGACCCCAACACAGGCCTCACCCCTTGGAAGGCTCTTATCCCTGCCTCAGAGGCCCCATTACTGGCCTTGTCTCATGGCAGGCTCTGATCCTGGCCTTGCTGGCCTCTGCACTGACCTAGCCATCCATCAGGCTCCTATTGTGGCCTCAGAGGCCCTGGCACTGGCCTTGCTGTGCATTAGTTTTGGTCTCTGTAACTATGGGGAGATCGTCTACAGATGTTCCCTTTTTCTACCTTTGTGTGTGTGTGTGTGTGTGTGTGTGTGTGTGTGTGTGTGTGTGTGGTACTGGGCTTCCTGGATACCTTCTACCTCCGGACTATACTCCCGGAGACCTACTTTTTTCATATATTTTAATTTTGAATCAGGGTCTCTTAAGCTAGCGAGGCTGGCCTCCAACCTGGGTGATACTCTTGTCTCTGCCTCCCAAGCACGGGGATTACAAGCGTGTGCCATCTCGCCCAGAGTTCTTCAATTTTTTTTTTAAGTATGAGAGAGAAGTATATGTCTTTTGCAAAAGCTGTGACCCCAAATACCTAGTGTCAATGAATTTTGTCTTCCCTCCAAAGGCAGATGTCCACAGCTTCACTTCGGAGAGCAGGCTCTGCTGCTCCACATGCACCCTGGCCACCCACTCTGAGCAGAGGAGCATGGTGGCCATGAGGTCTGATGACTTCCAGAACACACAACATGGCGGTCCATCCCAACTACACAGGACTCCCTCTGAAACTCTCCAAACACTATTACCAGTTAACATGTTGTATAGAATTCCCAAATGTGTTGCAGGAGCAGTCTACATTTGGGGAGATTTCCTCAAATGTTCAAGGTGGGACTGGAATAGTCTGTCTGTCCCTCCAAATTCCAGTCACTACCGCTGCTGCTGCCTCCACTGCCATTTCAGTTCTCTCCTGAACAACTTTCCCACAGTTTGTTTTCCAGAATTCCCGAGCATATGCGGTAGTAGCAGTATACCTTTGAGGGTATTTCTTTAAACTTATGAGGCAGATTGGATTGAATCTCTGCCTCTACCCAATACTAACCACCATTGCCACCGCCACTACCTTCTTGATTCTTTTCCGAATACCTTATTCACACAGCATGTTGTCCCAAATTCCCCAGTGTGAGTGGTGGTAGCTGGGCTTCCTGCCTGAGTGCTGAGCTCCCAGGACGCATAGCTTAGCTTTCCAACCATTTGCTGAGCTCCTGGGACATGAGGCTGGGTTTCCTGTCCCTGCTTTGAGCTCCTGGGATGCAGAGGAGGGCTTCCCGGGACACGCAGCTGGGCTTCCCATCCCTGCGCTGAGCTCCTGGGACATGCAGTTTGGCTTCCTGCCTGGAGCTGCCGGGCACACTTCACCAGGCCAGGATTATTTTTCTTACAAGGTATGCTGTTAAGAGTCCCCAATATGCATGGCTTTTGTCTAATCTTTTCTGGGGTGTTCTTCCAGATATCACTTTTCTTGCATGGTGGGTGACTCATTGTCCTCTTGCTTCTAATTCTGCCTTTATCCACTCTCTCTCTCCTGAATTCTAGGTAGAAAATCACATCTCAAAATGTCTCCTTAAGTTGTCCCAATCAGGTATTAAGCCAAAATCTGGTGTCCAGGTCTTCTCCAAGAAATGCATGCTCAATTTGTGACCGCAACCACCACCATCTTTCCCTGCCTCTGCCACCATGCTGTTTTTACTACTATTGATTTATAGTATAATTTGAAGTCTGGAATTGTGATGCCTCCTGCATGATTCTTATTGCTGAGGATCGCTTTGGCTATTCTGGGTCTTTTCTTTCTCCATATAAAGTTCATGATTGATTTTTCTAGGTCTGTGAAGAATGTAGTTGGTATTTTAATAGGAATTGCATTGAATCTATAAATCATTTTTGGCAGAATGGCCATTTTGATGATATTTATTCTGCCTATCCACGAGCATGGAAGGTCTTTCCATCTTCCAAGGTCTTCTTCAATTTCTTTCTTTAATGTTTTATAGGTTTCGTTGTAGAGGTATTTTACATCTTTGGTTAGGTTTATTCCTAGGTATTTTATTGGTTTTAAGGTTTTATTGAATGGAATTGATTGCTTTATTTCTTTCATTGTGGATTTGTTGTTGATGTAAAGAAAAATCACTGATTTCTTTAGGTTGATTTTGTACCTGCAACTTTGCTGAATTGGTTAATCAGCTCCAGAAGTCTTTTGGTTGAGTTCTTAGGGTCTTCTAGATAAAAGATTATGCCATATGAAAATAAGGATAATTTTAATTCCTCTTTTCCTATTTGAACTCCTTTGATGTCCTTCTCATGTCTTATTGCTGTGGCAAGAGTCTCAAGGACTATAATGTAAAGGAGTGGTGATAGTGGGAATCCTTGTCTTGTTTCTGATTTTAGGGTAAAGTCTTGCAGTTTTTCCCCATTTAATAAAATGTTGGCTTTGGGTTTGTTGTATATTGCCTTAATGATGTTGAGGTATGTTCCTTCTATTCCAATTTTCTGCATTGTTTTAAAGATAAATGGGAATGGATTTTGTCAAATGTTTCTTCAGCTTCTATTGCTATGATGATGTGTTTTTTGTTCTTGATTCTATTTATGTGGTCAATGACATGTATCGATTTGCATATTTTGAAGCAGCCTTGTTTTTCTGGAATGAAACCAACTTGGTCATGGTGTATTATTCTCTTGATATGGTTTTGAATGCATATGGATAGTATTTTCTTTAGAATTTTTCATCTATATTCATTAAGGATATTGGTCTGTAATTTTCCTTTCTTCAGTTATCTTTATTTGGTTTTCAGATTAATGTGATAGTGTCCTCATAGAAGAAATTTGGAAGAATTTCATCTCTTTCAATTTCCTGGAACAAGTTAGGAAGTATTGGTTTTAGTTCTTTACTGAAGATTCTGTAGAATTCATCTGGAAACCCATCTGGGCCTGGGCTTTTTTGAATGGAAGAATTTTTATTACTATTTCTATTTATTTGTTTGCTATTGATTGGTTTAGGCTTACTATGTCCTCTTGGTTCAGTTTAGGTAGGTTACCTGTGCTTAGGAATCTAACAATTTCTTCTGTGTTTTCTTGTCTATTGGTCTATAAACTTTTAAAATAGTTCCTGATAATTATTTGAATTTCTCCACTATCTGTGGTGATGTCTCCTTTTTCATTTCTGATTTTAATAATTTGAGTTGATTCTTTTTCTTTTGTTTAGGTTAGCCAGGGATTTATCAATTCTATTAATCTTTTCAAAAAATCAGCTTTTTCTTTTGTTGATTCTTTGATTTTTTTGTTGTTGTTGTTCTGTATTTCATTTCTTTCTGCTCAAATTTTAATAATTTTCTGTCTTCTTCTGGGTTTTGGATTAGACTGTCTTTTTAGCTCCTTGAGTTGTGTCAATAGGATCTGTACTTGGTGGTTCTCTGTCCTTATGTGGACACTCAATGCTATAAACATTCCTCTTAATACTGCCTTTGTAGTGTCCCATAGATTTTGCTAAAATATGTCTCTATTTTCATTTATTTCCATAAATTTCTTTATTTCTTTTCTAATCTCTGCACTTACCCATTCATCATTCAATAGTGTATCATTCATTCTCCTTATAGTTGCATAGTTTCTTTTGAGTTTCCTATTGTTCATTTCTACTTTCATTCCATTATGGTCTGAAAAGATGCAAGGAATTATATTACATCTTTTGAATTTGATGGTGCTTTCTTTGTGTTCCAGCATATGATCTATTTTGGAGAAGGTTCCATGGGCTGATGAGAAAAATGTGTCTTCTGTAGTTCCTGGATGAAATATTCTGTATCTGTCTATTAGGTCCATTTAGTTTATAGTTTTCTTTAGTTCTAAAGAGTATTTTTTCATCTTTTGCATTGAAGATTGATCCAGTGGTGTGAGAGGTATATTAAAGTCTCCCAGAATTATTATATTTGGGTCTATTTGAGATCTGATGTCCTGAAGGGTTTGTTTTACAAATGTGGTTGCACTCACATTTGGGGCATAAACATTTACTATTATTGTATCATCTTGGTTTGTTACTTTTAATAAAAAGAAGTGCCCTGATTTGTCTCTTCTGATGTGGTTTAGTTTAAAGTCTGTTTTGTTGGATATCAGGATTGCTACCCCTGCCCTTTTTGTTCTCCAGTAGCATGATATATCTTTTTCCATCCTTTCACTTTCAGTCTGTGAATGTCTTTGGCTGTTAGGTGAGTTTCTTGCAAGCAGCATATATTTGGATTATGTTTTTTGATCCACATTGCCAATCTATGTCTTTTGATTGGTGAGTTAACTCCTTTGATGTTAAGAGTTATTATTAAAATATGGTTTTTGTTTTCTGTTATTTTGTGTTCTGTCATCTGTTTGGTAACTTTTTCTTTCTTCTTTACTTAGAAGGCTCTCTTATCACTTCCATCCCTTCTCTGATTCTGAAGTCTGATACTTTTTCTTCTTTATGGTTTATTTCCTTAAGTATTTTCTCTAGGGTTGGCTTTGAAATTTTTTGAGATTTTGTTTATTTTGAAACACTTTTGTTTCTCCCTCAATTTTTAATAGTAGTTTTACTGGATATAGTAGTTTTGGTTGGAAGTTATTTTCTTTCAGGGTCTGAATCATGTCGTACCAGTCTCTCCTAGCATTCATGTCCTAGGTTTTATAGTCTGGAATGATTCTTATTGTTTTGCCTCTGTATGTCACCTGACCTTTTGTTCTCACTGCTTTTAAGATCTTTTCCTTGGCCTCTATGTTAGTCATTTTGACTATTATGTTGCATGGGGAGGTCCTTCTTTGATCTTGTCTTAATGGTGTTCTGTGTGTCTCCTGAACATGAATATCTATGTCTCTTTCCATGTTTGGAAAAATTCTCTAAAATTATTTCTGTGAAGAGATTATAGATGCCCCTGGTCTGTACCTCTATCCCTTCCTCAATGCCTTTTATCCATAAGTTAGGACATTTCATGTTGTCCCAAATTTGCTGGATGTTTAGGTTTTGTTGCTATGATGACTTTTGTATACTGTTGACTGTGTTTTCAGTTTTGGATGTACTGTCTTCTAACAGTGATATTCTACTTTTCATTTCATCTAATCTTCCAGAATTTCTTTCTATTGCTGACTTTATTTCATTTATTGACTCTTTCATTTCATTCCAGACCTCTTTCTGAGTCTTTCTTAGTTTTTTTAGCTTCTCTTTCATTTCCTCTAGATTTGTTTTAAATCTTTCATCATATTGTAGATCAAGATTCAGAACTTCCCTTTTTGCATTTCTTGTAGGTCAGTATTTGTGACTTCTGTCATTTCTCCAATATTCCTGGTTCTCATACTTTCAAAGATCCCAGGCCTGTTTTTCCTGATGTCTTCCCATTGTTTGCGGGTATTATGTTTAGTCCAGGCTTTATAGAAGGAATTTAGAAAAGTCAACCAGTAAGCAGTACTTTTTCGAGTGGTGAGGATTGAGTGATGGTGGAGTAGCTAGGGTGATGGGTGCAGGAATCAGGTAAGGTAGAGAATATAATTAGGTTGTGGAAGAATTTAAGTATAATAAGGTTGTATCAGGTTGAGTATGGGAGCAGTTTAGATAGTAAGACTCTTGTATTTATTGGAATATTTAAGTATGGAGATGTGAGAAACTTTGGTGTATTAAACAAAGAGATACAGTTAGGGGACAAAGGAAAAGTTTTGAGGGAAGATAGTATATAGCCTAAATTGAAGACTTTTTAGAAGGAGTTGGGGAAAAGAGCAAAGACAAACAGATAAAGAAACAAAATAATGTACAAAGGTTAACTATTATACATCACGTAAAAACAACGTCAACAAAATAAAAATAGACTGCCAAAAGAACAAAAAGGGTTAAGAGAATAAACAGGATAAAAATAAAATAAAATAAAACAAATGAACTAAACATCATGTGGTATGAAGTGAATTTACCAAGGAAACACAAATATAAGTAAAAAAAAGAAGAAACAAAAGATAATACCCCCAGAAAACCAAAGACCAAAAGAAACCCAAAGACCAAAAAATAAAACAAACAATACAAAACAGCAAATAACAGTCCTAATATGTTACAAATATACAGTGTATATGCCAATGTCTTGTATTTGCCTGGAGCGACCCCTTGTGGCCCTGTGCAGGTATCATGCCTTAAGAAACCTTCTGTGACACTGGAGTTGAAATTGCCCCCTCAGTGCACACTGACACCCACAGTTATCACCGTGTCTGGTGGCACTCACTGTGTGTTCGCTGGGTCCCGTGGCTCATCTGAGCTTATGTTACCTAACAACCCAATCTGGGGCTCTGAAGTTTTGGCAGATCTTTCATAACCCACTGATTCTCTGCTTGCACAGTTAGCAGGTCTGCTTCTGGGTCCCTGAAGGTCTCTAGTCACCTCTGCGGGGGCCACCTCTGGTGAGCAAACAGTGTTTCTCAGGAGCTCAAGTGAGGTCACAACTTAAGATGTTGGAGCTCTATGGCCACTTTCAGACTCTAGGGCCAATCTCGGAGTGCCATGGTCCCAAAAGCCCTGTTTGGGCCAGTGGCGCAGCAGCCCCCTGCTTCTGTACTCCAGCGGCCTCCTGTGTCTTCAGCTCACTTTCTGCTTTTTTGTGTGTTGTGGTCAATCTTGCAGTTTAGAGTTATTGGATTTCTTCTGCTATAGTCCCCAAGTCTGTTTTGGGTCAAACGCTGAATTTAATTTTCTTTTTTAAGACACTGCCTTCTCAGTAGTTGAACTTAATTTGCTTTAGCTAGTGAGATATGCTCTGTCTCTCCATCACCATTTTTTCTCCATCCTCCTTCTTCTCTACTTTGTTTTTCTTTAATTTATTTCTTTTATTTTTATGTGGAACATATTGAAAATGGCATACATTCAGATTATGCTTGGTACCCTCTCCTCCCACTTCCCCTTTCCCCCTTCCAACAATGAGTATCCAGGTTAACCATGCCAAATTTTATTTTTACACAAATCCAGATATAGCTCCTTCATTAATCAACCTCAGCCTTCTTCCTCTTCTACTCTTTATTCTAGCTTTGGTGAGGTGTCTCCTCCATCATCTGGAGTCCCTCTGGTATCCTTAATACTCCCTAGTTTGAGCATATTAGAGAAAACGTAAGTCTTTTTCTGTACTTGGCTGATCTCACTTAACATAATGTTCTTCAGGTTTTTCCATCTTCTGTAAATGACATGATTTTGTTCTTCTTTATAGCTGAGTAGAATTTCATTGTGTGTATTTCCCACAATGTTTCAATCATTCATCTGTTGATGTAGACCTAGGTTGGTTCCATATTTTGGCTATTATGAATTGTGCTGCTATGAACATGGATATGCATATGTTATTGTAGTTCTCTTATTTCAACCCTTTTGGACAAATACCCAGGAGAGGTGTAGATCTTCCTTGCTTATGGATAGGCAGAATAAATATCATCAAAATGGCCCTTCTGCCAAAAGTGATCTATAGATTCAATGCAATTCCTATTAAAATACCAACGACATTCTCCATAGACCTAGAAAAATCAGTCATGAGTTTTATATGGACAAAGCAATTCTCAGTAATAAAAACAAGGTGGGAGGCATCACAATCCCAAACTTCAAATTATACTATAGAGCAATAGTAGTAAAAAAAGCATGATATTGGCACAACAGGCAGACTGACCAGTGGAATAGAATAGGAGATACAGAAGCAAATCGACACACCTCTAGTCAATTGATCTTTGACAAAGGGGCCAAACTTGTACACTGGAGAAAAGATAGCCTTTTCAACAAACAGTGCTAGGAGAACTGGCTATCCATTTGTGGAAAGATGGAACTAAGTCCTTACCTCTCACCATGCACAGGAATCAACTCAAGATGAATCAAAGACTTAGAAATTAGACCAGAAACTCTGAAGTTATTAGAGGAGGGCATAGGCTCAACACTCCGACATACAGGGACAGGCAGTAACTTACTCAACAGGACCTCCAAAGCTCAGGAAATTAAAGCAATAATTAACAAGTGGGATGGCATAAAACTAAAAAGTTTCTTCTCATCAAAGGAAACCATCAAGAACCTAAAAAAGAATGGGAGCTCTTTACCAGCAACCACTCTGATAGGGGACTAATACCCAGAATATACAAAGAGCTCAAAAGACTCTACACTAGCAAAACAACCCAATCAAGAAATGGGCAACTGAACTGAATAGACATTTCACAAAAGAAGAGATACAAATGGCCAATAGATACATAAAAAGATGTTCTACATCATTAGCCATCAGGGAGATGCAAATCAAAACTATGCTGATATTCCATCTAATCCCAATCAGAGTGGCAAACATAAAGAAATCAAATAACAACAAATGCTGGTAAAGATGTGGGGAAAGAGGAACTCTTTTACACTGTTGGTGGGAGTGCAAACTAGTTCAGCCACTATGGAGATGAGTGTGGTGATTCCTTAGAAAACTAGGAATAGATTCACCATATGATCTGGCTATTTTTTATTTATTTTGAAAGAGGCTCTCACTAAGTTGCCAGGGCCTAAGTAGCTGAGGCTGGCTACAAACCTGTGTTCCTCCTGTCTCAACCTCCCAAGTACTAGGGTTACAAGCATGCACCATCACACTCAGCTTAATATTTTATTTCATTCCAAATTTAATGGCTTTTAAAGCAATAGAATATAATAATTACAGATATAAAATATAATCATAATAACTAACACTAATTACTTATTATGGTAAGATTTCTGAATAGATTATCTTCTTTAATCTTTCCAACAACCCTACATTACTAACACTAGCCCCATTCATCTATTTTTTTTAACATGTAACAATTATACATATCGATAGGGTACAATGTGATGTTTTAACACATAAACATAGCATATACTGATCAAATCAGGATAATTAGCATTCTAATCTCATAATCTCTTTCTTTCTGTTTTCTCTTCTAGTTCTTATAAAATATATAGGTCATTGTGAACTATAATCACTTCACTGTGCTGTAGAAAACTAGAATGTACTCCTTCCTTCTGTGTGTCTTGGTACCTACTGCCTAACCTCCCCAACCTTTAGTAATCATTGGCCCCACTTAGACATGCTAAAACAGGTCAATAGGTTAAGTAACTTGGTCATCTAGTACATCAGATAGGCATTGTTGTGCACAAGAACCTGAAGCATAGTGGTTTAAAACAATCATTTATTTGTTCCCAATTCTTAGGTCACCAGTTTGGATTGGGCTCAGCTGGGATGGGCTCTCCTCCATGTGCCACTGGCTGGGCTCATTTACATCTGGGAGGGCAAGGACAGCAGGCCCTAACTTTCCACGTGTTTTCTCCTCTTTAAGGAGGCTAGCACAGATTTCTTCACTTGTTAAAAAATGGGCAAAACTCAGTAAATAAGCACTCTCCAAGCCTCTGCTGTCATACCACTCAGGTACCAAGCCTAAAGTCACTAAACAGAGAAGTCAACAAGAGCATTACTACAAAAGGCATAGATTTTTTTGGCATCCTTACTATAATAAGCTATCTTTTCCAGCACAAAAGTAAATATTCTGAGTTAGAACCTAAGTGTCATGAACTTAGGACCCAGCCTCTTAACCACTAACCACCACACTACATTTTCCACCAAGATAATTTGCCCTGATATTTTCTAGATGATGTCAGTTTCTCTTTTACTTAAGCTCCCACTTTCTGAAAACATTCCTAATCTCCTCTCCAAATTATTTATTTCTGGAAAAAAATTCTATGACCCTTATGGTAGACAACAAAGTACAAATTAAAGGCAGATGATATCTTCATTCCTTAAGTCATTCATATTATTAAAAAGACCAAACTTTATAAAAACTGTAGAGATCTAGCTGATACCAAAAGTGAATTTTTAATATATTCAAAGATAACAGCATTACCTCATTTTGTATCACATGTTACAGTCAACACAAGTCCTTCAGGGTGAATATAATTTTTTTGTGTGTGTGTGGGTGGGTCTGGGGATGGAACCAAGGGGCATTCGAACACCGAGCTACACCTCCTGCCCTATTTTTTATTCTTTATTTTGAAACCAGGTCTCACTGAGTTGCAGAGGGCCTAAGTATCTGAAGCTGAACCGCGATCCTCTGGTCTCAGCCTCCTGAATGCTGGGATTACAAGCGTGAGCCACTATGCATGGCTTGAATATAAATTTTTGAATTTGGGCTTTTCCTGTTTGTATCTGACATTAGTGAAGCCTTCTTAACATGATGCAAGGAGTTCTGTAAGTATATATAACTGGTGCAAAATATATGTCAGAGTTGAGACAGTGGAGGCAAAACTAGAAGATTGAGGAACAACCTTAAAGAGGCTTGACAGTGCAAAAAAAGATGCAGAACCTCACTGGCCCTGGTGACTATTCGGAGAGGGAAGAAAGGATGGGAGATGTTCACCATAATGACTTGATTATTTTTAATGTCCTAACACATGTCACTTTTTAGTGTACATGGTTATTTTACATCAAAACCTCCTGATGGTCAAGGATCCTAATCCCCAAGCAGCAAAGTTGTATGTGGTACACTGAGACTCTCAGGATTGTGTTGTGGTTGGCCCTATAAGTATCAGAGATAAGGAAGAAAAGCCAAGATTGATATTTTAATAGGATTTCAGAATGAATGATATGATCAGATTGACATTCTAGAAAGAGCTCTCTGGAAACAGGAGAAGTGGGAAAAGAGGAAGCAGAGACGAGAGGGAGACAAATTAAGAGGCTTTTATGGTAATCTGTGGGAAAGGCTGAAAAAATTCCAAGTCTGAGTGACAGGGGCATGGTTCTGAGTCATACAATCTAGGTATGCACTGCTGTTTGCTACCATTTTGTTTATTTTTCGTTTTATCAGTAACAGCTGAATAATAGAATCATGGTAATGAGGGAAGCAGGATATGAAGATTGGCCTGTTTTCTCCTTAAGATCAGGAACTACCAGGGATCTTTTGTACCCAGAGCACTGATAAAGGCCTTTCATGCCTAAGATTTATTTTTTTCTAGTGCCCTTACCTCTCACAGAAGAAGGACAAGGGGATTAAAGGATGGAAAGAAGAAAGAAAGAAGGAAGGGAGGAAGGAATTGTGCAAATAATAATGGCATGCTTCCTAGAGAAAATAACAAAAAAATTAAAGTAGCTTAGATGAAAGTCTATTAGTATAATTATATGCTGGAAATCCTAAAGAGCCATATAGAGTAGATAATTTTATCTTCACAAGGGACCATCTATTTAAAAAAAAACAAAAGAAATAATTTTAATAAAACATTTTGCCCTGAGCAATAAATGTGCTTCATGTATCATACATGAGAAAGGATAGTTGTTTGATTTAAAATGGAATTGTGACCTTGCTATACGACTGTTCATTACTTAATGCCACTGAAAGTAAATTAATGGGCTCTCAAAAAGTATAAAATTCTTTCTTCTTTGTGGCATTTGTTTCCTGACAGAGAAGTTTAAGAGGGATCTTTTCATGTGATTATTTAAACAAAGGGCTTTAAGGAATTCTCAGTGACCTTTAAGGTTTCACCAAAGAGCACTTCTCATAGAAAATATTCTTCTAGGGAGAGGAGTGTGACAACTTGGAAAGAGTTTATTAACACAAGATTCATGTACCACCTATAAAGTCAGCAACTTGATTTTTGAAATACAGTTATTTTATTTTAGAAATTAAAAAAAATTAACATTTGTTTTAAAATATACTATATTTTGAAATGCTAACTCAGCATCCCAGTGAATGAACTGATCCTTTGAAAAGATTGTGCTCTATCACGATTGTGGTCCTATGTAACATTAAACCTTTAATTATTCAGTATTTCTTTATCCTGTTTCCAAAACCATATACTTTTATACTTGTTTAAGGTATCTTTACTAGCCACTTAACTATTTGCAAATTGCCTTTCTTTCTCTTTAGATATCCTCAGTGGCCTTGATGGTTAGACATTACAAATGTCATTATTATCATGTGACATATGAGCAAGTTTAACCTTCAAGAATCTGATTTGTTTAGTATGAAGAACTGTTTTAATTGTCAGCAAAAAAACACAGCAAACAAAAAATGCAAAGTTAGCAGAGTGTGGTGGTGCACAATTTTAATCCCAGTATTTGGGAGGCTGAGACAGGAGGATCGCAGGTTTGTGGCCAGCTTCAGCTGCTTAGTGAGGCACTCCACAATTTAGTGAGGCCCTGTTTAAAAAAAAATGTAGAAAAAAAAATAGGGCTGTGGGTGTAGTTCAGAAGTAGAATGCCTCTGGGATTAATTTCTAGTACCACACACACAAAAAAAATGAAAATTTCCCACCCTTGAAGAGTTTACCTTCTAGAATAAAAGATATTCCTAAATATGTAAACATATAAGCATGTAATATAATGCCAGGGAAAAGCAACTGGTCAGATTGGGACCATACAGGCCATCTGTCTCAGAGCTTTTCCTAGCTTCTCTCCATCAGCAAAAATACTACCAAGTGGTTTTATTGATATAACATTTCCCAATAAACCTTTTGTTATGACTCTGGCCAATGCTTGTAGGTGTGTGTTTCACAGCCTTGCTGGCCACCATGCTTTGGTTCTCCTTGCCTATTCAATGCAGAATGTGCCATTGAGGAACTGCATACCAGCAGCAACAGTAGATTCCAAATTCTAGAAATACTACTCTAAAATGAGGTTTGTAAATACCGAAAAGAATAATAATTCCAGGAGCCAGCAGGTTCTTGAGAATAAGTAACAACAGAAGATCAACACTAAAGTTTGCAACAAGATCATGAAAGAGATAGATGAAGATAATGATATAGACATACAATCTCTACATTTCAAAAGTCACCTCAAACCCTTTTCAAAAATGTTAGTAAACACATAACTAAAAATTTGATGAATACCCTTAGTAAAATAACATACAACAAAAAATTCCTTGTATAGCAAGATGCCCTGCATGGCAATGTAGTTAAATGTGTGTGCGTGTGTGTGTGTGTGTGTGTGTGTGTGTGTGTGTGCATTACTGGGATTTGAACCTGGGACATTTTATCTCTGAGCTATACCCTCAGCTTATTTATTTATTATTTATTTATTTATTTATTTATTTATTTATTTATTTATTTATTTTGAAACAAGTTCTCACTAAATTCCTGAAGGTCTCACTAAGTTGCTAGGGCAGTCCTCAAATCGATGCTCCTCCTATCTTAGCCTCCCAGGTACTGTGATTTCAGGTGTGTTCCACCACACATAGCTTGAATGAATTTTAAATTACATAAATAAGCAAAAACTAATAGGTATTGTTGGTTCAAAGAGGGTTGCACAAGGAAATGTATAAATCTGTGATCCTGTACAATGTTTTCAACAACTATCTTAAAGGGCATGTAAAAAAAAAATACCTCACATATGGAAAAAGGCTGAGAGAAAAGATCAAATGTTGAAAGGACATAACAAGAATCTTACTTCATTTTTATGTGGAATCATTCATTCCATTCCAAAATGCTTTATCAAATGCCACCATGAATGTACCACTGTAAAGAATGTCAGGGTTGTACATAACTCCTGTGAACAGCCTCTGCTGTCCCAATCTGCTATTGATTGAATTGTGTCTCCCCCAAATTCATATTCTAGCCCTCAATACTTCAGAATGTGATTATTTTTGGAGACAGGGTTTCAAACATGTAATTAAGTTAAAATTAAGTGATTAGGCCTAGTTCAACTGACTGGTGTCCTTATAAGAAGATATTAAGACACAGGCACACCTGAGAGAATACTAACAGTTATGATGTAAATGTGTGCCCTCTAAAATTCAGGTGTTGCCAATGTAATAGTACTAAGAGGTGGAAGCCTTTAAGAGGTGAATGGGCCATAAGGACTCTTTCCTTATGAATGAGATTAAGGCCCTTACAAAAAAGGCTTTAGCTGAGTGTTGGTTTCACTTTTCCTTCTGCCTTCCACATGTTTAAATACAACATGAAAGCCCTCACAAGACATCACATGCTGGTACTTTTATTTGGATGTTTTGGCCTCCAGGACCATAAGAAAATAAAGTTTTCTTTTTCTCTTATTTATAAATAATCCAACCTCAGGTGTTTTGTCATGTAGCACAAAATAGCCTAAGACATGTGAAGACACAGTTGGAAGACAGACATCTACAGCTACATAGAAGAGGCCGGTCTTAGATAGCATTAACCCTGCAAAAATCTTATCTTGGATTTCCAGCCTCCAGAAGTATGAAGAAATAAGCTTCTTTTTAAGCTATCCAGTAGGTAGCACTAATGGCAGTGCTCATAAACACCCCCATCAGAACCTTCACCATCCCAGACCTCTGTCCCTCAAAACCTCACTACTGAGTACCAGCTTTCCTGTCCAAACTTTCATTTCTTCTGCTATTCTAGGGTTTCTGATGGAGCAGGAGTCTCAGGAGGGATGATCATTGTAAAGATTATTGAGAAAAGCCTGCCTTTTGTACCTAGCATTTTTAAGCAGGGAAAGTATTTATCCGTTTTCATATAAAAAGAATAATATACATGAATTATCCATATTTAGTTAAGATGATATAAACATCCAGAACAGAATCCATTCATTAAACACAGAGATTTCTTGGAATTATCAAACTTTGTTGTGTATTTATTCACTGAACATATGTTTGCTGAGTACTGCTCCTCAGAAGCTCTGCTAGTCCTTGTCGTCACATGTATCACTTCATACAATGAACCAAAGGTTATGTCAAGAGGATGTGAAGGGACAGGAACAGCAGCACTGTACAGGAAATAGAAAATTTTTGTTCAACAGATCAAACCTAAAAGGGTCCACAATGTGTTCAACGAAGAGAAAGAATTTTGCTGCACCTGAAATAAAATGTGTAGTGAATACAGGAGCCAAGAGATATGTTTGAGTAGAGTATAAGGGTCTTTTTTAACATACTAATGAGTTTTGGACCACATGCTGTACAAAATGGAGAACCTAAAAATGTTTTCAAGGAAGTGAGACATGGGATCATTTTTAAAATTACAGCCCTAGCAGAAGTGATGTTGGACAGCAGCAAGGAGGGAGAGGCATCAAGAGGCTGAGTTTGGAAGTTCTTTAATGCCCTAAAGTAATGAATCTTATTACTCAGTAGGTGCTGAAGTTATGAGCCTGTGCATTGGGCTAATACTGCTGCTAAAATATGTGACACTAAATGAAAACTCCTGCCTATATGTGTAGACACTGGAAGGAGAGCAAATCTGGGTTTATTTAATCTTCAGTGCTTAAAATAAACGTATTATTATTTTTGGTAACTTACTTTAATTGTTCATATATTTTGTTCTAGAATAGCAAGTGATTGTGAAATTAAATGCTTTATATTTTACCATGACTCTTTTAAAAACACTTAAGACTTTATAAAATAGCACATTTTGTTACAAAACCACAGGGGCAGAATATTCATTTTTCCTTCAGTAATGAGTTTTCAGTTCTAAAGGTCCAACTCATAAAAAGTTATTTATGTAGCTTAATGGAGTTTTCCTCTCTCTTCTGCTTCTTAGGAGGTGAAGAAGAGAGGAATGCATGTCAAATGTAAAATTAAATCCAGGTCAAAAATAAAATGAAAATATTTAGTGATTGGTGAAGAGAATAAAGTGGATGGTATGACAGAAAATAAAAAGAACAAGTCCCACAGGCTGATAGGGAACACCTCTTTCAAATATACATAAAGATGGATGGGCATGTGATCCACAGGGGCATTTGGGACTGCTTTTTATTTTATGAATAGCAACTTCTACCTTTAATTGAATTTCTAAACTAGCTTGAATATTAACAGAAGAGAACAAAGTGTATCACAGAAGATTTTGTCAATGAAAGTAATCAACCTTGGACTTCCGGGAAGATGGTGACCAAGAAAAGCAGGGTGTAAGAGCCCCGCTAACAACCAATCACGGACTTCCGGGAAGATGGCGACCGAGAAAAGCGGTGCTTAAGAGTCCCGCTAACAACCAATCTCCATTACCACAAAAAGAGCGCCTTTCATAGCCAGAAAACACCATCACCAGAAAAACAAAAAAAACCACCAGGCTCCAGAGAGAAAGCGGACTGAGAACAGAGCTCAGGGCCACAGAGGAGACACACGCGCCCGAGGACGCGGCAGCAGCGCCATACTGCCGGCGGCAGTGGCGAACTCAACGGACGGCTACAGCAAGCCAGGTGAGCCGCTGCGGAACAGCCAGGCGGGATCTTTCGGCGCAGACAGCATTTAAAGCTCCCAGTGGCTGAGCTCAGCACACGCTGCAGGAATTCAGAGTGGAAATCAAAACCAGAGAAGAAAAAATACGCCAGCCTCATGGCCGAGGGCGTGGCAGAGGTGCCATATTGCCACCGGCGGCGGCAGCAGCAGTGAATTCACCGAGTCCAGTACAGCTACATCTGCGTACTCAAGAACAGTGAGTCAAATTGCGGGCCACAGAGGAGAAATCGCAGTATTGGGCCTCCTGGGACTTGACCCAGTGAGGGAGTGGTGGTGGCAGAGATATCACACCATAGGAGAACGTGCAACCTGGCACCCCCCATAGTTTAAAGCAGCCTCTATCGACTCCCTGGGTCGGAGACTCTGTGATACAACCCAGTAAAGGAGTAGTGGGGTCTGAGATAATACAGACTCGAGATCCAGAGTACCTTAAGTGAAGCCATAGTGACCCAAGGGAAGAACCCAGAGAAGGCACAAACCTCCGAAATCATGGGAAAGAGGAATAACACTGGAGTAATGAATGTGCACAACCCCACAACATCAGAACCTGATAAAACAGAAAATCAGAGATTTCTAGAAGATCAAATCAGGAAAATAACTGTAGAAATAATAGAGGTGCTTCGAAAAGAACTCAGAGAGAGCCAAAAAGAGATAAAGGATGCAATTAATGAAGTAAAGGCCTCAATTCAATGCACAAACAACCGATTAGACCACATGGGGAACAGAATCTCGCTCTTAGAAGATGAGCAATCCAAAAATGAATGCATAGTTTCTAATCTAGAAAAAAATATCCAACAGCAGGAATCTGACATTGAAGAAATATGGGCCCATCTTAAGAGAGCTAACCTAAGAATAATTGGAATAGAGGAGGGAAAAGAAAGTGATACCAAAGGGATCAACAATCTCTTCAAGGAAGTAAGAGCAGAAAATTTTCCAGACATAGAGCAAGAGGTTGATACACAGATCCAGGAAACTTATAGAACTCCCTTTAGACAGGATCGGAGAAGAGGATCCCCACGCCATATAATTGTCAAAATGACCAATGTGGAAGCCAAGCAGAGAATCTTAAAGGCAACAAAAACAAAGGGCCAACTGACATTCAGAGGCAAACCAATTAGAATCACTCCAGACTTCCCAAACCAAGTCATGAGAGCCAGAAGGGCTTGGAGTAACATATTCCAAACTCTGAAAGAAAACAACTTCCAGCCAAAAATTTCCTATCCAGCAAAACTTTCTATCAAATTAGATGGAGAAATAAGAAGCTTCCATGACAAACAGAAACTGAAGGAATTTATGTCTTCAAAACCAGCGCTAGAGAAAATACTCAAAGAGATTAACTACAAAGAAGAAATAGGTAACACACACCAGAACCAGAGAAACAAGATTTTCCATCCAACAGACAACTAAGATTGGTTATCTGTGGAGATTCATTATTTATGTTAGTCTTTTACCTATCTCTAAGTTGTATTGTTTGCCTTTATTGTTGTTAATTTTTAGGATTTCTACTTGGAATATTAATATACCTTCAGATATAGCATTTGGAAATATTTTATCCAATTCTATTAGTAACTTTTAACTCTGTTTACATTGTCTTTGGATATACAATATTTTCTTTTATTTTTTAGGGAGTTTGTATATTCTTCTGTTGCCTGTGCCATTGAAATCATATCCAAGAAATCACTGCCAATTTCAATGTTGTGAGGTTTTATGACCCAGATTTTCTCCTAAAAGTTTATAGTCTTAAGATTTATATTTAGGTCTTTTATCTATTTTGAGTTAATACTTGTATATGGGATTAGGTAAAGGTCCAATTTTATTCTTTTCCATGTAATTATTATTTTTCAACAATATTTAGTTAAAAGATTATTATTTCTACCACCAAATGTTCGTGGAAACCTTGTCAAAAATAACTTGACAATATAGGGAAGAATTTAGCTCTAGGCTTGTATTTAACTCCAATGGTCTATATATCTACCTTTAGAACAGTACTACACTGTTTCAATTATTGTAGCTTTATATGGTTTGAAATCAGAAAATATATATCTGCTAGCTTTGTTCTTTTTCAAGATCGTTTTGGGTATCTAGAATTCATATTCCATATTAGGATAGATTTTTTTCTGAAAAATAAATATATAAATATATGATAGTTTCACCTAAAAAAACAGAAAAAAATATGCTCTAGTAAGAAAGAAAGCAAAAAGAAATATTGAAATGCTATCTTTAAATCATCAAACGCTTGGTATCAGACAAATGAAACTGTTATGTGAGATTATCATTTTTAATTTTGGATAAATTGCTATAATACTAGATGTCAACCACTAAGCCAAGCATGGGAAGGAGGGATGGGGAGAGAATGGGGTGGGGATCGGGTGGGGGCTGACTGGGCGATGTGTGCATGTATGTCTACAAAAGTTTGTATCCCACTATGATGTATGAATACAGTGCACCAATAAAATAAAATTTAAAATAAAATAAAATAAAATAAAATAAAATTTATATTTAGGTAAAAAAAAAAAGAATGTTTTGTTATAAACTATAGTCATTGCAGTGTGTAGCAGATCTCTAGAGCTTACCTTTCCTGAATAATAAAACTGAAAATTGTATCCTTTGAAAAAAAAACAAAAAACAAAAAAAAAACAAAAAAACAACCAATCACTATTACCACAAAATCAGCACCTTTCATAGCCAGAAAACACCATCACCAGAGAAACAAAAAAATCACCAGCCCCAGAGAGGAGGGGGTCTCATAACAAAGCTCAGAGCCACAGAGGAGATACGCCAGCCTCACGCCCGAGGTTGTGGCAGCAACGCCTTACTGCCGGAGGCAGCAGTGAGCTCACCGGATGGCTATGACTCCAGACCAACGCACTCAACAGCCCACCAGGCTCCAGAGAGGAGCGGCAGACAGCGAGCCAAGGTGAGCCGCTGTGGAAGAGCCTGGACAGCGAGCCGAGGTGAGCCGCTGCAGAAGAACCCGGCAGGATTGGGCAGATTTTTAAGCACAGGGAGTATCTAAAGCTCCCAGTGGCTGGGCTCAGCACATGCTGCAGGGACTCAGAGCAGAGTTCAAAAACAGAGAAGAAAGATGCCAGCCTCATGGCTGAGGGTGTAGCAGCGGTGCCATATTGCCACCAGCGGCAGCGGCAGCAGCAGCGAATTCACCGAGTCCACTACAGCTCCATCTGTGTATTTAACAACAGTGAGTCAAATTGCGGGCCCCAGAGGAGAAATCCCAGTACTGACTCCCAGGTACTTGATCCATTGGGGGAGTGGTGGTGGCAGAGATATCACACCAAAGGAGAACGCGCAACCTGGCACCCCCCATAGTCTAAAACAGGCTCTAGTGACTCCCTGGGTCTGACTTTGTGATACAACCCAGTAAAGGAGTAGTGGTGACTGAGATACCACAGACTCGAGATCCAGAGCACCCTAAGTGAAGTCGTAGTGACCAAAGGGAAGAACCCAGAGAAGGCACAAACTCCTGAAATCATGGGAAAGAGGAATAACAATGGAGCAATGAATGCTCACAATCCCACAACATTAGAACCCGATAAAAGAGAAATTCAGAGATTTTTAGAAGATCAAATCAGAAAAATAACTTTAGAAATAATAGAGGTGTTTTGAAAAGAATTCAGAGAGAGCCAAAAAGAGATAAAGGATGCAATAAATGAAGTAAAGGCCTCAATTCAAAGTACAAACAACCGAGTAGACCACATGGAGAAAAGAATCTCGCTCTTAGAAGATGAGTAATCAAAAAATGAATGCATAGTTTCTAATTTAGAAAAAAAATCCGACAGCAGGAATCTGACATTGAAGAAATATGGGCCAATTTTAAGAGAGCTAACCTAAGAATAATTCGAATAGAGGAGGGAAAAGAAGGTGAAGCCAAAGGGATCAACAATCTCTTCAAGGAAGTAAGAGCAGAAAATTTTCCAAACATAGAGCAAGAGGTCGATACACAGGTCCAGGAAACTTATAGAACTCCCTTTAGACAGGATCGGAGAAGAGGATCCCCATGCTTCATAATTGTCAAAATGACCAATGTGGAAGCCAAGCAGAGAATCTTAAAGGCAACAAAAACAAAGGGCCAACTGACATTCAGAGGCAAACCAATTAGAATCACCCCAGACTTCCCAAACCAATTCATGAGAGCCAGAAAGGCTTGGAGTAACATATTCCAAACTCTGAAAGAAAACAACTTCTAGCCAAAAATTTTCTACCCAGCAAAACTTTCTATCAAATTAGATGGAGAAATAAGAAGCTTCCATGACAAACAGAAACTGAAGGAATTTATGCCTTCAAAACCAGCACTAGAGAAAATATTCAAAGAGATTAACTACAAAGAAGAAATAGGTAACACTCACCAGAACCAGAGAAACAATATTTTCCATCCAACAGACAAATAAGACTAGTTATCTGTGGAGATTCATTATTTATGTTAGTCTTATACCTATCCCTAAATTGTATTGTTTGCTTTTATTGTTAATTTTTAGGATTTCTAGTTGGAATATTAATATACCTTCAGATATAGCATTTGGAAATATTTTATCCCATTCTAACAGTAACTTTTAACTCTGTTTACATTGTCTTTGGATATACAATATTTTCTTTTTTAGGGAGTTTGTATACCCTTTTGTTGCCTGTGCCATTGAAATCATATTTAAGAAATCACTGCCAATTTCAATGTTGTGAGGTTTTATGACCCAGATTTTCTTCTAAAATTTTATAGTATTAAGATTTATATTTAGGTATTTTATCTATTTTGAGTTAATATTTGTATATGGGATTAGGTAAGGGCCCAATTTTATTCTTTTTCATATAATTATTATTTTTCAACAATATTTAGTTAAAAGATTATTATTTCCTCCACCAAATGTTCTTGGAAACCTTGTCAAAAATAACTTGACAATATAGGGAAGAATGTATTTCTAGGCTTTTATTTAACTCCAATGGTTTAAATATCTGCCTTTAGAACAGTACTAAACTGTTTCAATTATTGTAACTTTATATGGTTTGAAATTATAAAATATATATCTTCTAGCTTTGTTCTTTTTCGAGATTGTTTTGGGTGTCTAGAGTCCATATTACATATTAGGATAGATTTTTTCTGAAAAATAAATATATAAATTATGATAGTTTCACCTAAAAGAAAAAAAGGAAAAAATATTCTCTGGTAAGAAAGAAAGCAAAAAGAAATATTAAACTGTTATCTTTAAGTTATCAAAAGCTTGGTATCAGACAAATGAAACTGTTATGTGAGATTATCATTTTTAATTTTGGATAAATTGCTATAATACTAGATATCAACCACTAAGCCAAGCATGGGAAGGAGGGGTGGGGAGGGAATGGGGTCGGGATCAGGTGGGGGCTTACTGGGCAATGTGTTCATGTATGTCTACAAAAGTTTTTTGTATCCCACTATGATGTATGAATACAGTGCACCAATAAAAAATTAAAAAAAGAAAAATAAAAAAAGAAAATGATCAACCTTTAACCCAAAAATGGAGGAGGATAGAAAAGAAAGGAGTGTATGGGGGTTATGAAGAAAATTACTAGGAACATTAAAACAGGAGTGTTAATGCTGACCTAGGGATGTCACGGGAAACTGTAGTGAACACTGAGGCTGTGTAGGATATAGGATTTAGTCATGGGAACAATACTTTAGTTCAACAAGTATTGGTTGAGCCCTCACTATGTGGTACATTGTGCTAAATACTAAACATAATTCAAAGATAAATAAGAATCAATCCCTGTATTTTAATCAGCCTTTCATCATTGTGACCAAAATACCAGACAAGTACAACTTAGACTTTTAAAAAATGGTTTATTAGGCTCATGGTCAAAGATTTAGTCTATAGTTGGCCAGCTCCAAGGCAGAAATATCACAGTGGCAGTACATGGCAGTGAAAGGTTGCTCAACTCATGGCAGCCAGGAAGCACAGAGGGAGGGAAGGTGAGTGGGAGAGAGAAGACATGACCAAAAATAGACACAGTCCTCAAGGCTATGTCCCCAAAGACCCACCTCCTGTAGCCATGCCCCAGCTCAGAACCTTACTGAATTGGAGACCAGGCTTCAATACATGAGCTTTGGGGGGGGAAACATTCCAGATATACTATCATTTTACATTCCAGATCATAACATCCTGTATTATAGGATATTATCATTTAGGAGAAGTGCTTATACAAATATATCAATACCTATAATACAGGGCATGATGTGAGATATGTTATAAGACATGAAATCTCCAGGCTCTAGGAACCAGAGATTAAAAATGAACCATTGGCTCTTTCAAAATAAATAATAAAAAATAAAGCTGGGGGTGTAGCTCAAAGCCCGGGTTTCATCCCAGGTACTGCAAAAAAAAGAAGAAAAGAAAGAAAGAAAGAAAGAAAGAAAGAAAGAAAGAAAGAAAGAAAGAAAGAAAGAAAGAAAGAAAGAGAGAGAGAGAGAAAGAAAGAAAGAAAGAAAGAAAGAAAGAAAGAAAGAAAGAAAGAAAGAAAAAAAGAAAGAAAGAAAGAAAGAAAGACATTGGGATGAGTTGTAAAAGCATCATGGAAAGAGTCATATATGATACGAACATTTTTTACATACCTTTATTGGTTCATTGTAATTATACATCACAGATTCAAAGTTGTATATTCACATATGCACATATCAGTCAGTTGCTGTATTTCCCTCCAAATCCCCCCAAATATCCTCCCTTCCTCCTTATACATTTAGTGATATTGGTGGTGATAACTTTATGAATGAACATAATATTATTTTAGTTGCTTCCTTCCTCAGTCCTCTTTTTTCCCCTCTTTACCTCCCTCTCCCAATCCCCTTCTATTATTCTACTGGTCTCTTTTCTCTTTGATATAAGGCCCCTTCTATACCCAATTTTCTCTCAAGCTTCTACATATGAGAGAAAACATTTGATCCTTACTTTTTGCAACTGACTAATCTCACTTTACATAATATTTTCTTGTTCCATTCATTTTTCTGCAAATAACAATTTTGTCGTGCTTTATGACTGATAAAAAACTATTGTGTGTGCGTGCATGTGTGTGTGTGTGTATACCACATTTTATTTGTCCATTCATCTGTTTATGGATGCCTAGATTGGTTCCATAATTTGGCTGTTATGAATGATGCTTCTGTGAACATGAATTTGCATGTGTCACTGTAGTATTCGGACTTTAAAAATTTTGAAAAGATACTAAAGAGTAGTATACCTGAGTCATATGGCAGTTTCATTCCTGAATCTTAAAGGATACATAGAATTTTAATAAAAACCACAAAAGATCAGGGAAAGAGAAATAAATATGTAGATTCAAACAAAAATAGTTATATTTTTAGGTAGCCAGAGAAAATTTTGCTGATTCTTCTAGACCAGAAAAAAATAATTGTTGATTTGAGGAAGAGAAATGGAAATCAAGCTTTTCTACTAGAAAGTTAAGGGCTTTAAAATGGGGATTACCACCCTCATTCATCCCTACCACTGTCAATCTGTAATAATCTGTCAACAAAAAAATAAAGTGCATCACCAAGAAACTCTCAAAGTAGCTTTAAACTTCTCCCCTGTAACAATCCTCAAGAGCAGAATTTATTCTGTGTTGGCTGTTGTGTTACTCAGCTTTCTATTACTATAACAAATACCTGAGCTCATCAGCTTAAAAAGAGAAAGGGCTTATTTTGGCTCCAGATTGGGAGGTTCACTCTGTAATCAGTCGGTGTTGTTGTGTTTAGCTTTTGTCAAAACTGCACATCATGGTAGAGAGCACATGACACAGCAAACTGTTCACCTCATTGCTGGCGACAAAAGGGAGGGAGGAGGAGTGGGATCCTACACTTCCCTCCAATGGCACATCCAAATGACCTAAAACTTTCTGCTTGCCTCACCCCTTAATGGTTCCATCACCTCCCAATAGCACCACCTTAGAGATCAAACCTTGAACACATGGGCCTTTGGAAGACATTTAAATAACTATAGCAGCTGTCTTGTACACTGAAGGATGTCTTATAATGCCTTTTAAATATCAGTTGTGACAACAAAAGAGCTTCTGGAAGACAGTGAGTACTAAAGAAGTGATGGGCATTTAATAAAACAAAGAAGCTGGGTGTTGTGGCGCACACTTGCAATCCCAGCATTTGAGAGGCTGAGACAGAAGGATTTCGGTTCACAGACAGCCTCAGCTACTTAGTGAGGCCCCTCACAACTGAGTGAGACCCTGTTTCAAAATAAAGAATAAAAAGTAGGGCTGGAAGTGTGGTTTGGAGGTAGCATGCTCCTGGGTTCCATCCCCAGACCCACACAAAAAATATAATAAAACAAACAAAAGAAATTTTTAAATATAATTAACAAAATGTAAATATAATGAATAAAAATATTATTATATTTCTTGGACAACTCCCAAGAAATATAGTAATAATGAGTTGTCCAAGAAATATAATAATAATGATGACAAAAAACAACTAATGATTTTAGTACTTTGTTGGTGTTCTATAGTTGTTATTATTATGTTTCTGAGTGAATTTTAAATTATCTGAATAAATATACCTCTATAACATAGCCTGTTGCTCATCTCATGAGAAGACTGTATAATAGAACATCTCAATTTTTATAAAGTAAGTATCACCATTTTACAGATGATAAAATTTAGACCCAGTATAATTAAGTTCTTGAATTTTGAATCCAGGATTTGAACCAAGTCACCTAACTTCTAGCCAAAAGGTTTAACCACTGCTCTGACGTTTCTGCTGTAAAGCAGCTCAATTTTTTTATTCTGATAAGGAGAAAGCTGAGGCTGGGCAAAGTGAAATGATTTGTTAGAGGTCATCCATTTGTTTGTAATGGCTCTGGGGCTAAAATCTATGTCTTGCAACTTACACTGTAGATGTACAAAAAGGAGACTCATTTCTTCTCATGGGACACCTGGATGTAAAGGGTGGAGAAAGTAACAGGTAACAATGGAACCTGCTCTGGAATGGAAAAGCATTTTATATCCAATCTGTCTCAAGAATTAAAATAATTAACTCTTGAAAATTGTGCACATCCCACCCCTAGAGACATACACACAAACAGGCATATAGGTTACAGGAAAGAAAGTACTTTTTTAATGGCAAGAACTAAAGATATCTAAAGAGATCAAGAGAGAATCAGAACACTAGTATTTTTTCCCAAAACCTGAAAGATCCTTTTGATTCAATTTTTCAAATCAGAGTAATTCCACTAAAATTCTAGCCTAAAGTACAATAAGAGGCACTTTTCAGTTGCTTTGATGGTTGACATATATCTTTTGATTCAGACTGTCCCTTAATTGTATAACCTTGTGGCATTTAGAAAAAGAAAGAGGATCAGAATACACCACCACTACCCAACCTCTAGAGAGGCAGTCTGCCTATGTGACAGGTGCTGCCATCTGCCAGGCAGAGAAAATGAGCAGTCTAGACTCATTATCTCATCCCCCAGTGTCTCTGAGCTTAGGATAAATACAGAATACAGAAAGAAGGGGAAGCTGATGATACACAACACAGTTATATGGTCAGCCAAAGGTTGAGGGGCTTAATACATAGGAGAGAAAGGCTACATTTTATGAGACAGGGTGCACTTTATCCCATTTCACCCTTCTCTGCCTCTGTCTTTGTTACACTGAAAATAAGAGCTAGGAATAGTTCTTTGAGTATACTTTATGAAATAGTAATTTCTGTACTTATAAATGAGCTTTTATCATATCTGTGTGCTCTGGTTTAATCAACATGTAATATAATAATATAATCATTGACAACTCAGAATTAAGATCTAGCAACAAAGTTTCAGTTCATTGGGTAACTATGGAGACAGAAAGACCACATTTCCTGGGCTGTGCTAGTGAGAGGTACACACCTTTGGCTCAGAAAATTGGAGAAGTCTGCTCTGCTAATAAAAACAGAATTATTCTTTCATCAAATCTCTTTGGGCACATTACTGGATCACTGGAGACCAGATTTCACATTTTCTCAATCTTCTTTTTCTCTGAAGGACTAGAGCCCTGGACAGTTCATGTGCAAGAGTACCACTCTGGAAATAGTTCAAACACCGAGTTTTATTGCTTCATGCATCAGTAGTTAAAATTTACTAAGCATTTTTTATGCACCAGAACTATATTTAGCACTTTGTATACATAGCTTTATGTTTATCAATTCCTATCACATATATGAAGGGAGGGTGTTATCCCTAGTGCAGATAAGAAAATGGGCTGGAGTATCTGTTCCAGAAATATACAGCTGGTAAGAGGTGGTTGGTATTAGAACCCAGGTCTCTCAGACTTAAGAATTACCATTCTTGAACTCCATATGCTATAAGTAATAAATAGCTATTGAACTCCATCCTTTGAAGTTATGATGACTAATACTAATATCCTTAAGCCACTTTTGGTTGAGTTAGGAAAGCAGATAAGAAAAAATACAACTGCAATATAATATCAACCTAGAGGAACACAAATTGCTTACAGATGTGTAGAGGAGGGTCACCTACCCTACCGAAGGGTCTATACTAATATTGATTTCTCTGATTTTTACACCCATAGTAGAAGTCCATTGTAAACAACATTTTATTTGTGTATCCTAAACTAATGCCTTGATATAGTTATGTAAACTAGTATAATTCTTTAAGTTCTCAGTAACTTCAATATCTACAATGACTGAGTCTTCCAAATCCCTGGCCCTGCTGTCACTAAAATTCCTCTGCTCCAATGACATCTTACCATGTCAGTTGCTTGTCCCCAGGGTCATACTTCCAGGCTTTTACTTGTCATCAGCAACAAATCAATAACTGTATCATACTCTTTGACCACCATCTTGTTTCTCTGGGCTCTGGGTTATTATTCAGTCTCTCTCTCTCTCTCTCTCTCTCTCTCTCTCTCTCTCTCTCTCTCTCTCTCTCTTTCTCTCTCTCTCTCTCCTGGGGTTGAACGCAGGAGATTTCTACCTTTGATTTATACCCCTATACTATTTATTTATTTATTTATTTTTGAAAATAGAATCTTGCTAAATTTCTAAGGATCTTTTTAATTTGATGTGGCTGGCCTTGAACCTGCAATGCTTCTATCTCAGTCTGGGGTTACAGATACATGCCACCAAAAAGGGCTTCATAATCTTTTATGCATTACCAAAATCCACTGATGGCACCAAAATCCACCACTCATTGAACACATTATGCTTTCTTTGCCCCTCATATTCTTCATGTCTTTATTTCACCTTCTCTCTTATTCACACAAAGTTGATAACAATTATTTTTTAATCACTATTTTGCATGTTCCTTTAATTCCATTGCCCCTCTCATACATTATTATACATATATGACAAGACTTCAACCCTGGTTAAATTCAACTCTCCACTTACTCTGCACTTATGCCATGTAGTTGAATATGGCTGGATAGAAGCATACAATGAAAAATAGCCTCACTTTTTATTGAGGACCATAAACTTCAAGTGAGCCTACGAGCAAGTATACTATATTTTTCTGGTCTTTTGCAAAATGTAATATTCTTCTACTTTATATCTTATTTCTCATGTCTCTAGCCCCTATACCTGCATAATTATTCTCAGCTGATGACTAATTCCTATTTCACTGAAGAAGAAAAAGAAAAAAAAAAAAGAAGCAACTTTAGAATAACTCCTTCAGGTTCCCAGTGTCAAGCAACCTACCTACCAATATCTATACTCAAAGATCTCACTGTCCTTCCTCTTATTATATATGAGCTATGCAGGCACATGTGAAAGAGTGGTCCCTGCCATGTACTAGATTCCATGCCCACCCAAAGCAGAGCTCCAACAACACATCACTACATTTGACTTCTGTGTATAATCTTTACCATTAGCCTACATGTAGGCTACAATTTTTCAATTTTTCTTCCTAATTTCACTGTCCTACAGAAACTGCCTCATCTTTCTACTTTTCTTTATAGAAAGATCCTTTTAAAGTCCACCTATACTCACTCTCCAATTCCTCTCTGTTCCATATTTCTAAAACTCACTCCAATTAGACTTTTGCCCACATAAGTCTGCCAGCTGTTTTCATCAAGTTTACCAAAACCTCTATTAACTATAGCACGATATTAATTCTCAAAAGAGTTGATTTGACACAATTAATCCTGTCCCTCCCTTATTCTTCAAAGTCTTTCTCTACCTCCTTCCAGAGAACCAGACTCTTCTGATTTTCTTTATACCCCATTCTTCCCTCTTTTGCAGCCTCCTCCTTTTTATTTTTTTTATTTATTTATTTATTTATTTATTTATTTATTTATATATTTTTTGGTGGTACTGGGGTTCCTGGAAGCCCTTCTACTTCTGGGCTACACTCCCAGACCTATTTTTTATATTTTTATTTGGAAACAGGGTCTCTTAAGCCAGCGCGGCTGACTTCGAACCTGCGCGATCCTCCTGTCTCCGCTTCCCAAGCGCGGGGATTACAGGCGTGCGCCACCACACCCTGCGTCTCCTCCTTTTTATATATACTTAGAGTATAATTATACATCATAATGAGATTAGATATGATTCAAACATATATGCATACATCATCTCTTCTGTCTTTTCTGCTTTCTTTCTACATTCACTCCTTGGATTACTTCATCTAATAGCATGGTTTAAATACCTTCAGTAAACTCACAACTCCTTATGTTTCTAACCTGGACATACAAAGATCCAAACACCTACTCAACATCACCATTTCAGATCCTGTGTATATTTTAATCTTGCTATGTTTGGTTGAACATCTGGTTTTTATTTCCTCTTCTAAACCTATCCTTTTCTTTTCAGTTTATTATAACTTCTTAGTAGCTCAAGCCAAGATTCTAGAAGAAAGCCGGGTGTGGTGGCACACGCTTGTAATCCCAGCATTCGGGAAGCTGAGATCAGAGGATCGCAGTTTGCAGACAGTCTCAGCTACTTAGTGAGGCCCTCTGCAAATCAGTGAGACCAGATTTCAAAATAAAGAACAAAAAATAGAGCAGGGGGTGTAGCTCGGAGGTAGAATTCCCCTGGGTTCCATCCCCAGACTTGCATAAAAAAAAAAGATTCTAGAAGAATACTTGAATTTTCTCTCTCATTCCCTATACCTATTTCAAGTCTGACTGACCTTTACTACAAAATAGAGTCATTATCTGACACAGCTATTTTTATCATATTAATCCAGACTACTTGATTTATCATCTCAATTATTGCAGGTCGTTCTGTTTTTACCTTCTTCCTCAATAAAGTCTATTTACAACAAAGTAGTTAGAGTAACCTTTAAGAAGCAGGTCAAATCATTCCCCTCCTCTTTCCCAAACCTCCCTCTCTCAGAATAGAAACCAACGTCCTTACAGTGGTCTCTAAGATCCCTTGCAATCTAGCCTCCACAAACTGAGCTCATTAGTGCTCTCCTCTTGCTCAGTCCAATCAATCACAATGGCCCCCTTGCTGAATGCCCCAAGGTAGAAATTATTCCACAAAGGGGTCTTATTCACTTTTTGCTCTCCTTTTCTAGAATGTTATCCCAGAATTCCATGTGGCTCACCATGGAATTTTTAGTAAGACCACTTAATTGCTGCTTTGTAAACCCATCCTCCTTCCTGCCTGATGCTTCCCTATAACACTATCTTAAAATACAACACATGAGTTATGTATTTCCATTGTTAATTGTTACAATGAGAGTAAGCTCCACAAACAGAGCATCTGTTTATTGTTTGAATTCTCAGCACTGTGTATCTGGAACATGATAGGTAGTCGGTAAATATTTGTTAAGTGTTGAATGAAAGATAGTATAGTTTTAGAATATTGTTTTGGCTCATTTTAATTCACTCATCAGCACATCTTTTTATAAAATTGATGCAGTATTTAAACACTTAATATTTTAATAGTCATTGGTGAAAAGCCTGGTGTATTTAAATTACTGAACAGTCATCATCAGCCAAGACTTCTAGAATCTGATGAAGCTTAAAATAATGAAGTTTAAGCCAGGAGTGGTGACGCACGCTTGTAATCCCAGCATTCGGGAGGCTGAGACCAGAGGATCGCGGTTTGCAGACAGCCTCAGCTACTTAGTGAGGCCCTCCACAACTTTGTGAGACCCTGTTTCAAAATAAAGAATAAAAATAGGGCAGGGGGTGTACCTCAGAATTCGAATGCCCCTGGGTTCCATCCCCAGACCCACAAAAAAAAATAATAAAATTTATTTTTCTATGATGAATCAAGCTAGGTAAAAGTTACCATGTTTCTGAGGGTACTTCAAAGAAATTAAAGTGAAGATCATCTTAGAAGGATAAATTCCCAACTTTCTCCCGGGACTTGACTTCTGCAAATGCACTGTGCCAGAGCTTCTGACACACCTGTTTAGGATGGACGTAGGACAAAAACCTTAGCAAGGGCAAGCTTGGGTGGATAGAGTGCAAGTTGGCATTTTAGCACATTCTTCTTGGACATAAAAGTAAGTTTGCTTTGACAAATACAAAAAGTCTCTAGTCAATGCTCATGTGTTTTCTTAAAGAAATATATCTAAAAGTGGAATTATTTGCCCTGCTCTAGACCACTTAGGAGAACTAGTTTAGTAATAGCCATGAATAGTCAGTTTTAATAATAACCATGAACAACAGAGCCCAGAGTATAAATTAGAAGGCCCATGGCATAATTCCAAAATAAGGACTCCTATCTACAATTCCAGATCCAATGAGTGGAGGAGTCTCCAAACCCCTAGACAGGCAGATAGGAGCATGCTCATTCTCAGAGTCTCACCACATGGAATAATCATAATAATATCAAATTATTTTTAATTCTCTATTCTGTGTCAGATATTTTAGATCTTTGCATCTGTCCTATAAATTCCCAAAACACTTACACTTAATCCCAATCTAACATGAGAACCCTGAGAATGAGAAAGGTTAATCAGCTTGCCTACTGTCACTCAGCAAGAACTGAATGGGGTCAGTATTGAAATCCTAAGCCCATGTTGATGTTCTGTAGTTCAGAGGAACCACTTGGGCTTGGGAAGGAAAGCAGGTCAACATGAAAACACTGGCATCATGGTAGGATATAGGGCCCAGGAATGAATTGGAGGCCACCAGGACACAGGTCCAGTCCAAGAGCCTGGGCCCACTTAATGGTATGAGTCTCAAAATTAGCAGTTGGGCACAAAGAACAAAGGCTTCACACAAGGGTTTGTAATTCAGTCCAAATCCTGACAGACAGAGACTTAGATAGATATGCAGACACATAGAAACTCAGACAGATTCAGAGAGGATAGCAAAGGGCTGACACTCAGAAAAAGATCCCTCATCACTCTTCCTAGGATCTAAAGTCTGTTTCCAATTTCTCCTCGGCCTTTATGTTTCTCTTCCAGCATTCTCTTCAAAGTACACTTTAGCACTTCTGCAAAAGGAGTATCCTGGCCTACCAGGTTCAGTGAACCACCTATCTTCTCCAGAAGTCACCACATGGCTCTGAACTTAAGTAACATAAGCCATAAAGAGGCAGAAAATAAGCTACTTGATGACAAAGTAATCTCTCACAGAGAAACTCTTTAAAACAGTCCCTGAAGCCTGACACACAGATCCTATATAGAAGAGTATATATGCTTGTATATTACACCATTTTCTCATGTTTTGCCCAAAGCTCACTTGTTCCTGACCTTTCTATGCCAGGAAAAGGTAATACCTTCCATTCATTTAGTGATTTTCAAGTTGTAAACCAATTACGGCAGCATTACCTCCCCAAATCCTTTTGAGAGTGCTGAAGTCATAACTCCCTATATCAGATGAGGAAGAAGATCCAGAGGAGGTAAGCACCCCTAATACCCCAGCCACAGAAATGCTCAGCCTCAGACACTGATCAGAGCCCAGAGCTACCTGTTCATTGTGCCACAGCAAGAGAATAACCCAACATACCCTAGATGAGAGGGCTTCTCTAGCCTAAATTCCATTTTCTTTTCTTTCTTTCATTCATTCTTTCTTTCTTTTTTTGTGGTACTGGGGATGGAAACTAGGGGCATTCTACCTCCGAGATACACCCCCAGCCCTACTTTTTATTCTTGATTTTGAAACAGGGTTTCACTGAGTTGCAAAGGGCTCCTCACTAAATAGCTGAGGCTGTCTTTGAACCATGATTCTCCCATCTCAGACTCCCAAATTCTGGGATTACAAGCATACACCACCAAGTCTGGCTTCATTTTTTCATGTCATTTACTTTTGCCCCGATTTACATATGTAAAACCAAATTAAAACAAAAACAGTTGTTGGAACTCTGGAAGCAAAATATTCAAATCCTCCCATGATGGCATTCATTAACAGAGGGCCCTCCTAACTCACGAACATCTCTCCATCCTTTATTTATTTGCCATTTGGTAAGTGGCATTGCTTTTCCTACCAAAACACCAGAAGCCATAAGAATAATACTGACAGGGAGGACAACTTTAGACTTTGAACTATAAAGAAAATGAAGAACAATGGAAAGGCAGGAGATGAGATAGTGGAAGAGGACTAACACACAGACATGCCTCGCGCAGGAGCACTGCCAGTCTCCCTCCATCCTTCCCTCCCTTGATCCCATGTATCTCATCTTCCCAAGAGTATCCCTGTGCTTCATTTCCAAGCCTCCTCCTTCTATAGCTGGCTTGTAATCTGTATGCTGTGTAAAGAGAGCCATAATTTATAAGAAGTTAGACAAGAAGATAGATATGGGAGGAAGGCAGAGGAAGGGAGGAAAAGCTGGCATTACTATAAGAGGAATCCAGAACAGAACTGTGTTCATCTTCAGCCTTATGAGAATGTTTGATTGAAAAGGGATACCTCAGAGAACATTTGTGTAGTCTGACCAACTCATCTCTGACATGGACCGGCACCCACAATACTGAATCACAAGGGCACAAAGACTTAAAAGATCTCATCCCTTGGGGATTCTTCTGACTGCCTATATCAGGAAAAGACAGAAAGCTTTGAAAATGTTTTTTGTATATTTATGTGCCAGGCATTAAGGTTGGTTCAGGACAGGGCACCAACACGTTCTGGAATAACGTGGGGACAGGAAGCATTCTGCCTTCCCCCAGTCGCTTGCATGATTATAATCATCTCCTTATTTTACAGAGATTATTTTAAACAAGGCCTGCCTTCTTTCTTAAATAGTTCCTTTCATTGTTCTCTATCACAGCACCTTAATTGTATGTACATTGCTTATCATTTAATAAAAATCATAATTATTTTATTCACTTATCAAATTATTTGTTGACTGACTGAGGTCCCTGCAAAAGATATAAACTACATTAGTACATATTGCCACTTAGTATATATTAATATTTATAATTAGTATATACTACTAATGTGATCAGTCACTGAGTGTCAATTTATATCAGTAAAATAAATGAATTAGTATTAAAATATCTAGCACAATGCCTGATTACCAGCAGATATCAACTCAACTGACAGAGCCTGCAGCTTACTGAAAATATGAATACATGGATATATAATTCTACAAAAGGCACAGTGAGTGGCAGGTTGAGAGGTCAGAGGAAAAATAAAGAGCTGGTATTAAGGTCTATTTTCAAGTGAGATCTCTTCCTGGTGGTAGAGATCACATTTCAAGGAGCTCTGAAAACAGAGGAAGATATACACAGGGTCATGCCCACTTATTCTCTCCTTGACTTCTGGGGATGGCAGTTAAAATAAAAATAATGAAAACTCAGAACAAATGGCCTGGAAAGTCCTTACAAAGACCTGAAACTTGAAAACTCTTTAGTGCAGTACACCCTGGAATATGTATTCCTCTTTCTAGAGGTTTGAGCACTTGATTTGGGTATATATTTACCTCATTTCTTTCCAACAAGGATTTGAGACAGCCCAGCTTAAAATGTCCCCATTTATAAGATCTTGAAATGAAAATGCTTGAAAATTATATCTACAGACAATTCAGGGATGCATATACACACACACACACACACACACACACACATACACACACACACACACATACACACACACACATATACACAAACTCAGGTGTGTTTGCAGCTAGGTGGAAGCATGATGTCTGACCTTGGCAGGTGACAGGAGGAAAGGTAGGTAAGATCTGCCCTGATTCAGGGTTGCTAATAAACAGAACTGGGAGTCCTGGAGCATCCCTCCTGCACACAGATTAGTAGCTGATTGTTTCTACCTCCCACTCCTTCTTCTGCAATGAGACCGTGCAGAGCTTTCCTAATTCCAATAGCACTGTAGCAAGGCAAGGCCTGTGGAAGAGAGATAAGGTTAGGGGAGTTGGAGGGGTGGAGGGGTTGTGCCTTTTCATTTAATTTGACTCTACCTGTGGTTACCTAGAGAGGCCCAGAGGCCTCTTTAAGGCCTGTTAGGCTGGAAACTCACATTTTCATGTCCTCCAGCAGTGTTGACAGTTTCTATGCCTCCTTGCTGGGCTATCTGGAAGCTGGTTGTCATTCACATGAGACTTATTCAAACCTTTTTCTTCCCTTTATTTTTAAAGAATATTGTTGTGTTCTGTTTTATCACCTTAGGAGTTGAAAATATAGAAAAATACAAACAAAATACTTTCTATTAACATTTTACTAAAGAAAGAAAAATGATCCAATCCTAATACAAGGACTTTGTAATTTTGCTTTTTTGTTCCTGAAACTACTGAGATTGCTTTTCTGATATCTCTGCTGGATTGCCTATATGCCTAGTCCAGGCATTCAGAATGAAAACACACTCTCCTGTTTTTGCTCACTCCTCATTCATTACCTTGTTCAGTGACTCATTCTCTAAATCCTTCCTCCCTAGTCTCTCAACAGAACATATCCCAGTAAAGAAAGAATAGCAGGGGAGACTGAGACTTTGTTAGAATATGCCTTCTAGGAAGGGGAGCCAGATGCCTTCAGTAAATCCTCTGAAGTACAGCTCAAGTGCCTGAAGGGCTGTCACTGAAAGAATTTTAGGCTACCTCTGTGTTCCTGCAGGATAAGATTGGGGACAATCATTAGAAGCTCTATGAAACAAATCAAGAATATTCTCACAGCCAGATCCCTGAGGTGCCTTACAAGACACAAAATATGTTCAGTAGCTTGGGAATTCACTGGTTTCTGAGCCTATACACCTATTGCATCCACCGTGAAGCTTTGACAAATACACAATAACTTGGCTCAATTCCAGAGCCAGAGAGAGAGAGAGAGAGAGAGAGAGAGAGAGAGAGAGAGAGAGAGAGAGAGAGAGAGAGACTGGGAGTTGGAGGCAGAGCTCAAAACTTGTCTGTAACAGAGAACAGGGCTAAAGCTCCTCCACTCAGTCTTGTTGACAGTCATCCATACTCAGAGCTGTTTTATTTTCATTAGTAAAATATAGCTGATCATGCCCACTTTACGGAATTTAGAAAAATTAGTTACATGTTCTACATGTTCTCACTTTTTGTGTGTGTGTGTGTGGTACTAGGAATAAAACCCAGGGGCATTATACCTCTGAGCTACACCCTCAGCCCTATTTTTTATTTTTTATTTTGAAACAGGGTCTCACTGAGTTACAAAGGGCCTAAGTAGCTGAGGTTGTTTATGAACAGTGACTCTCCTGTCTCAACCTCCCAAACGTTGGGATTACAAGTGTGCACCACCACACCCGGCTTGCTCACTGTTGTAGTGAGCATAACTGTCCACAGTCAATTATTAGTCCGTCAAGCCACACTTTATTACAGGTTCGAACCTGGATCTAAGCACCTCTGGCACAGCAGATATGACAAGGTCTCAGAGCTCCGCTCAGGGGTCAAATATATATAATTAAACTGCAAGTCACTGTTTTACATCACTGATGACGCTTTTTAAATTTCCCGCTTTACATTCTCCACTTTACATTTCCCATGGAACTTGTACGGACATTTTTTAAGATAACGAGGATAGGGGCAGGGGGTCTCTTATCTAGGTTTACAGCCCTATTAGGGGTGGATACTCTTAGCTGGGGCAGATACCCTATACTTTTAGCTTTTCTAGGAATTTTACCATTAATATTGGCCATTTGAGCTTGCTTATAATTAACACCCAGTACTATTGAACTAATGGTGCACAACACTACTGATTATAATACTATTGATTGTTATTACCTAATGATATTACTGTCATAATTATTAATCTTATTTTTAGTCACAGCAAACTTATAAAACTTAAACCAATTCCTAAAGCATCTAACTTCAAACTAGGCATAGGCAGGGGCTTCTTATCTAAGACCCACAGGCGGGCTGGGCCTGGGCAGTTGCTTTTGGATGTTTCCCGTTTAGCTGCTCTCTACCTGTCAATTTAAAACAAAACTTATAATGTAGATCTATATATGTGACATTAAGAACGTTGGTTAACTGATTATTAAACACTATACAGAACTAAATGAATTACCTACTATTGATTATTAACACAGCACAAAACACTGCACTCATGAATTTAAAGACACCCTATAACACTCTCATGTGTTTAGTACTGGGGATTGAACCCAGGGTCTTTCACATGTTAGGTAAGTGCCCAAAACTGAACCATACACCCAGATCATCAATACATTTTTAAAACACTAACTATGTCAATGGAATTCACTTTCAGGTGCTACTAGGAATAAATTAGAAGCCTTTCAATATCTGTGGATTTAACAACCCTACAAAAATATAATCACCTCAATCTGTCTATCACAATAACTGCTAATGAAAGGATTTCAAGTCAATTGTGGCACTTCAAAATTCCTGAGGCTTACTCAGATACAGATTGTTCCCAATTTGCATGGCTAAAGTTGATTTTTTGACTTTATAATATTTTGAAGATGCTATATATTCAGTGGAAACCATTCTTTGAATCCTGGATTTTGATTTTTTTTTCCTGTGGGCTAACAATATGCATTATAATAATCTCTTGGGATACTGGACAATGACACCAAGCCATAGCCAGCCATGCAATTACAGTGGCAAACAACTCATACTCTCTGTTTTTCTACGTTATTAAGCTATGACATCCAGTGGATTAGGTCTATTAAATACATTTTGGGCTTATGATATTTTTACCTTACAAAAGGTTTAATCAGAACATAACCTCATAGGTTAAGGAGCATATGTACCTTGTCCATTTTGGAATTTTTCCCTCACAAATACCATGAAAGATTGTAATAATAATATGATAACAATAATATGCCAATTTTACAGATAAGAAAACTGAACATTAGGAGAGTCAAGTAAGCCAGGTATGGTGGCACAGGCCTATAATCACAATACTTGGGAGACTGAAATGGGAAGATCAAAGGTTTGAGGCCAGGCTCAGCAATTTGACAAGACCCTCAGAAACTTAGCAAGACTTTGTTTAAAAAAAATTAAAAAATTAAGAATGGGAATGTCACTCAGAGGCAGAATGTTCCTGGGTTCAATCCCAAGTGACTTTTCAAAGTAAAGAAAAGTAGGGAAAGAAGAAAAGAAGGAAGGAAGGAAAGACAAAAGCAAGGAAGTAAGGAAGTAAGGAAGTAAGGAAGGAAGGAAGGAAGGAAGGAAGGAAGAAAGGAAAGGAAGGAAGGAAGACGTAAGTTATAATTTGTACGAGGCCACGCTGAAGATCCAGACAAGAGAGGACTTAACCTTCCTAACACCTAGTCAGGTATATTTATTTTTACTCCCCCAACCTTTCTTAACTTTCAATTATTTCAGAGATTTATATCTTGACTTCCCAAATGGACAAAAGACTCTGAAGTATATTTTGTATTTTTTTTGTTTAACATCCTATTACTGTCTTTCATAGAGTGAGAATCCACTAAATATATATTATTGAAATGAGTTCATGAATGAGTTTCCAGGAGAGCAGTGTTTTTGCATCAGCAAAATCTCAACTTGGGACTTGTGAGTTTGTCTCATCTCTCTCAGTATCCCTAGGTATCTTAAATCTAATGTTTGCCAAAATAATTTTTCTTAACTGTTTGCGCTGTTCTCTTCTCAGAATCCACTACTTTTCTGTTTCAGTATTTCCCAGGTGTTCACTATCTCAAGAGTCTTACCTCAAGAAGTTTCAACTACTCTTATTCACTTCCCTCATCAAGTGGAAAGATATGGGGAGATCCGAGTTCGAGCCTCCAATCTTATTTCATTAGATTAAATAATTTGGGACAACTTACTTATCATTGCACAGTTTCAGTTTTTCATCTGTGAAGTAAAAATAATACTTACATACCAGGGTTGTTGAAAGGATTAAAAAAGAAAACAGATCTTAGTGTTTAGCACATAGTCAGTGCACAATAATAACTGATATTGGTGATCTCTTTTCTCCTTATAATTTTTTAGCTATAATTACCATAAATACCTGTCCTCAAGTAAAAATTTTTATTTTATCACTATCTACTCATTTATTTCTTTACCAACTCCTAAGCAGTATTTTACTTAAGTTCAAAGTCTAGATTAACACTGTCTAATAAAGATAAAATACAGGTCACGCATGTAAGCCATAGATGTAATTTTCAGTTATCCAATAAAACACTGGAACAAAGCAAAAATAAAAATCTATAATAAATTTTTAATTTTTTGTTGGTGTATTTTAGTCATACATCTTAATGGAGTACAAGATGGTGAAGACATATGTGTACACATCACCCAGTTACCCCTTATCCAATTCTCACCCCATTCCTTCCCCCTCCCTCCTTCTTATGCTTGGCTTAATGATTGACTTTGATATGTTTGTGAATGTTCATCATGTACATTATGGAATTTGCCTCTCCCCTCCCCAATCCCTCTCAGTTAGGTCACCTTATTTTCTCATCTATGGTTTTTCCTTATTCACTTGGAGTTTCTCCTATGACCCATTTTCTCCCTAGCTTCCACATATTAAGGATAACATCCAATTTCTTATTTTTTGTAACTGACTAATCTCACTTAGCATAATATTCTCTAGTTTCATTCATTTCCCTGTAAATGATGTAATTTTGTTCTTTATGGCTGAGTAAAATTCCATTGTGTACATATCCCATAGTTTTGTAATCCATTTGTCTGTTGGACAAATCCATTCGTCTTGGCTGGTTGATAGTTGGCAATTGTGAATTGCACAGCTATGAACATACATATGCATGCATTAGTTTGGTAGTTTGGTTTCCTTTCTTTTCGGTAGATACCCAGAAGTGGTATTGCTGGATCACATGGTAAATTTGTTCCTATTCTTCTGAGAATTCTCCATATTGTTTTCCAAAGTGATTACACTAATATGCAATCTCACCAACAATGTATTAGAGTTCACAATTCTCCACATCCTTGCCAGAATTTCTTATTTGTGTTTTGAATGATTGGCATTCTAGTTGGATTTAGGTGAAATCTCAAGGAAGTTTTGATTTGCATTTCTCTGATTGCTAATGATATTGAGCATTTTTTTCATACATTTATTATTCACTTGAATTTCTTCTTTTGTGAAGTATCTGTTTAGTTCACTTGCCCATTTTGTTTGGGTTATTTGTTTTCTTAGTGCTGAGTTTCTTGAGTTCTCTGTATATTCCATAATTAATTTTGATGATTTATTTTATATAACCCAAACATCTAAAATATCATTTTAACATAGAATCATATAGAAATTATTAAACAGATAAACTATATTACTTTTAAACTATCTTTAAATTCTGATGTGTAGATTTTATACTTAAGGTATATCTCAATTAACACTAGATACATTTTAAATGCTCAATAGCCTTACATGACTAGTGATAATATACATTAGTCACTAGACTTGGCAAGTAAAATTTAAGTTTTCATCCATCAACCTTCTCTCGGTTAATACCCCTGATTTACTAGTCTTATCAAATACTTCTCCAAATCACTCATCTGCTGTATATTCCCTCTATTACCAAAATAAATATGTTAAGTCACTTACTTATCTGGAAGGCTTTCCCCTCTTCTCTTACTCCTCTCTGTCAGACCTTGAATGTTGGACAGTCCCTCTGGGGAGGTTTGGAGGGCTCTGCCTAATTCCATCTGAGTGTGAAGTCACTCACTGAGAAGAGAGGTGTATTGATTACAAGGTAGTGAGTGATCTAGTAAAGAATAAGGGTTCTGAAGTGAGGCAAGCCTGGGTTTACATTTACATGTAAGTTTTGCCAACAGCCATCTCTGATAGATATGGATGGAGGTGGGTCTGAGACCAGTGTCTATAAGTATTTTTAAACCCATAATTAAGAATGATCATATCTTGGTTTAGCTGAAGGAATTCAAACTGGACAGTGATTCTTTTAAAGAAGCTTTCCTAGGCTCTATAAGTGCCTATTGCCTTGTGACATTGAGGCATGGGGTCGACTCATATTTGCCCGTGTGTGTTAGCACCATCAAAAGACAACTAGATATCAAGGCAGCTATTTATTGTTTCTTCTTGCCAAATAAGCCAGCCACATTGGCACCAGTTCCATTTTTAAATTCAGAAATTAATATTTAATAATTTAGTCAACTTGTTTTGGCATAGCATCAATCTATTGCCTTTCAAGGCTGTTTGATATGCAGCCAGGGAGAATTTTGTTAGAAAGTTATTAACTCAAAACCTGCTCAATTTTTATCTCTTTGCCATGAATCTCATCAATAGCATTTTCATGTTCTAGCAAATGTTGCCTCTTTTAAGCTGCTTCATTCTGAAGAAACAAGCAGTCATAGGTAGGAGCCAGAAGGAAATGTAGTTAAGCATCTAGGAGTATAGTTAATATTTTCTAAGTAAATTATCCTTTACCCTTTCAAATTAGAGATAAGTGCCACCACAGTAGCAAATTTTATTTAATCAAAGTAGAAACTCCCCAGAGTTCATGAAAAAAGCACTGACTACCATAACTTCAAATTCTTATAAAATTATTATGAACTATTTTTCAGAAATTCAACTATTATTCTTCCAAAATCCAGTCCCAATCATTTCATTGAAAAGGAATGAAAGAGGACTTTGGCAGTCTCATGCTTTTGCAATAAAAAAAAATCTTTAAATATTAATGAAATGCAAAATCCTTTTTTCATCCATTCTAAGTTCATGGCTGAGGCCCCTATAACAAAGGACATATTAACAAAACAAAATCATACCAATTTATTTTACATGATATTTGTACCTTAGTAACTTAGTGAGACCCTCTTTCAAAATACAAAGGGCTGGAAGTGTAGCTCAGAGGTAAAATGTACCTGGGTTCAGTACCAAACCAAAACAAATTTAAAAAGAGAGGGAAGGATGGGGGATGGAGAGAAAAAGTAAGAAAGGAAGGAAGGAAGGTGTAAACTTATGAGGATTTTTAATGCTAGGTTTAATGAAGAAATGGGCAGTCCTAGATAAATATGATTGGATAAAATATATGGTCTAGGGAAAATGTTGCAAAGTTTGTTCAGATTCTTTTCTGTGCCTTTATACCTTCAGAGACACAGATGTTCTTTCCTCCAGTTATATATAGGGAAGGCACCTTTCAGGGGAGGGAGGGTCTTTTGACCTGGTTCTGGAGATCAAAAAATCCTTCCACTTTATCCTTCAGAGGAGAAAGGAGGAGAAAGTGACTTTCCTGCTTCTGCCATTTTCTCAAATACCAAGGTTCCATATTTGGGGATAGCACATCCTGAGTTTTATCAAGCAACTCCTTTTTGTGTATATGTCCCTAGACCCATAACCATATGTGGTATAAAATATTTATGTATATTTAATTGTAAAAATTTTACAAAACACCAATCATCTTAAAGTAAAAACTAGTTACTACTTGCACTTAAAAGAGGGACAGAATCCATCCAAACCAAGCAGAGATTGTGAATTTCTACGAAGTATAAACAGTTTATATTCATTTGTTAAACCATAGAGGCAAATTAGAAAGTGTTCTGTTGAATCAAGGAACAGATTTGGAAAGATATGGAATTTCTCTTGAGCTGGCTTAATTTAAGAAAACAAATATTGTTCAAGGACAAAGTGGCCCAGTGGATGTGACCAAGCAAAATATAGAAAAGTCCTGTGTTTCCAACCAGTAATCTGAAGGAGGACGATCATGGAAATGAGAACTAAGGAGTCCTCTCTATAGCTTTAGCTGCAGCCAAGACCTTTTCCAAAATGAAGGCAGGGCCATTAAGAAAGGGCTGACCCTGATTTATTCCACATGACAAGAATGAACTTCATGAATAACAATTTGGAATGTCAGATGAGATCTTTTGGGTTGTGTCCTGACAAAAGAAAGATTAATGTTCATATTCCCAGAATTTCTGAACTTAATTTAATCATACTTTTGTAGTATATCTCCTGCTTGCTGCCCAGTGGAAATCAAATATCTTTGTCTAAACAAAGACTTTTCAAAGTTAGCAAGAGAGGCACTTGTCCCATAGAATGATGAAATGTCCTGCTGTTTGTGGGTATTAGCATAATGCCCAGAAATCATGTGAGTAAAAACAATTAGAGGAGGATGTGCAAACAACACTGCAGAGCAGAGAGACTTTCAAAAATTGTAGAAGTAGCCAGAGATCTGTAAAATAAAGTGGGACTACAGCACCTCAGCTTTTGTTATTTACTTTTATGATTGCTATTTTTGTTCCTAAGCAATCAGCAGAGACTTTTAGGATAATACTATATGAGAATAAAATTTTACAAATATGTAAAGGCTGCTAGAAAAATACTGTAGGAGTACTGAAAAATTCATTAATATTTTTCTTTGAAAATATCCTTAAAAATCAAGTGAAGAAAAAAAAAGGAAAATATACAAGTCTCTGAAAATAGAAGACCTCTATAAACTACTTATTTTTAAACAGACTTTCTTCCTAAAGGAGAAACTACAGATGAACATAATTGGAAGGAAATACACCTCTGCCTAACACAATTGAAATCTTACTGAGAACCGAGGGTCCACTGTTGCTAAGGTAATTCAATCAAATATTTCCAAGCTTATTAATAAAATATGAGGGGAGGAAAAAGATTGTGTTAGAGTGAGAAAAGTTGGGAATCAAGAATGAATTGTAAAAGTTGCTACTGATGCTTGCCTCCTTTGCTTTTACATTTCAGATAAGAATTCTTAGAATTTAGTGGTTTGAAAAGATAAGGAAACTAAGGAGATCTTAAGGGCTCAGGTAGAAGATACTCTATAGCATGATAATTTGAGGTTTAGTCTTAGGGAACAAATTTTGCTACTTCATTTATAGGCTAAATAAGCTGATTATAGAATTTGTGACCTGAGTTTTTAAAAATTCAGGTCCATAATCATATTTTTATGAAAATTTTCATCAAATCGTATTGATTTATGATATATTGGGCTCTAAATTTAGAGTACAGTAAATATCTATTCTTTTGAAAAAAAAAGACAATAAACACATAGGGGAAAAATACACAAATAGAACTCATTCAGAAAACAAAACAAAACAAAAAACCCACAAATAAATGCGCAAATGCAGAGGTCAAAAAGATAGAATTTGTAATGTTCACTCTTTTTTGATACTTTTAAGTATCTAGCTCAAATTTAATGTTTTTATGAACTTTTTATTTATTAATATTTGCATATACAATAATTCTTTCAGAAAGGACAAAAGAAAGTAGTTGAAAGAAAGTAGTAAGAAAAATACAATAAAAATTAAGTAAATGTGGTAAATTCTTCATATTCTTATAAAAAATTTGAGTACCAATATGTATCAATTTTGCTGTCGGAACTCTTATTTGAATACTAGACTTTAATAAGTTTTCACATGTAAAAATAATACTTGTAAGGAATAAAATATAATAAATACAGAAAAGAAAACTAAAACTCATCATTAAGTCAAATAAAAGCCTTCAGAGCAATTTCTATGCACTATACAGTTTTAAACAAACTAATCTTTGTTTAACAACCCTAAGAGTTAAAGAAAAATAATCTGTGTTATATATGAATAATATAAACTTCTGTTATTATAGAGAATTTGTTACATTCTCTCCTCAAAAATTATAGTAAAAAGTAAATATAGACAAGCAAGAATGAACCCTAGCTAGGCAAGTGCAAGACTCTTGGTTCCATTCACAGCAGTACAAAAAATAATAATAACAAATAAATATCATCATCCATTTGTATCCATAGAAATTAGTTTTAGAACCCTTCAAAGATACCCAAACTGTAGATGCTTAAGTATTTTATATAAAATGGCAAATTATTTGCATATAATTTATGCCTAACTTTCTATATTATTTATAATACCTAATACAATGTAAATATTATGTAAATAGTTGTTATACTATGTTGCTTAGAGAAATAATGGAAACAAAAAAAGCCATAAAATTTTCAAATATTTTCCATCTTTATTTGGTTGAATTCCTGCATGCTACTTCCAAGGATGCAGAGGTCCAACTGTATGTATACTGATAATAATAAGTATGGTAACAATTACAGATTTTAAGAACATACTTTTCATAGTGCTTTGAGTAGCACTTTAAAAAGATCAGTTGCTGAGCATGGTGGCACATGCTTGTAATCCCAGAATTTGGGAGGCTGAGACAGAAGGATTGTGGTTTGAGGACAGTCTCAGTTACTTAGTAAGGCCCTTTGCAACTCAATGAAACCCTGTTTCAAAAAAAAATACAAAATAAGGGTGAGGGTGTAATCCAGAGGTAGAATGCCTCTGGAATCCATGCCCAGTACTTCAAAAAAATAAAAAAGATAAATTTTTCCAATAATAAATTACCTTGCATTTGTATAGCACTTTAGAGGTTATAAACTGAATTCTAATTATCTCGTTTAATACCTGTTGTGTGTGTTGTGTCAGCTTACCATTGCTAAGACAAAATACCTAAGAAAAACAACTTAAAAGAGAAAATATTTATTTTGCCTCATGGTTTCAGAGCTTTCTGTCTGTTGTTTGCTGGGTCCATTATTTCTGTACCTCAATGAGACAGTGCATCATGGCAAAAGGAATAGCAGAATAAGCTGCTCACCTAATGGCAACTGGGAAGCAGACACAGAAAGGAAGAGAGGAGCTGGGAATACACATTTCTTTCTAGAGCACAACCCAATAGCCCAGTTGCTTCCAGCAGCGTCCCCCCCCCTTACCTACCTCTCAATAATGCCAACAGATTTTTAATCCATCAATGGATTAATCCACCAAGGAGGTCAGAGCCCTCATGATCCAATCTCTTTTCAAATCCTGCCTCTGAACATTGCTGCATTGGAGACCAAGCCTTCAACACATGATCCTTTCAGGAAAATTTTATATTCAAACTCTGTATCTGGGAAATACTTCTCTCTTTCTTCCCTTGCCTAGAAAAGAAAACAGAGACTATGCATGATTAGTTGTCCTTCTAAAGGCTGAATGGAGTAAATAGTAGATTTGTGCATTGAACTTGGACTCCTTGCTCCAGTCACATGCTTATACAACTATTACCCAATATCTTCATTGAAAAGTTAAATTATGACCATGAAAAATTGCCAAAGGGAAAGAGGGCACATCAGAAACACTAGCAACAGTTGAAACTTTGTATTATGTGTATTTGTATATTAAAAAAAATTATAGTTAAAGAAGTTGGAATATACTATTAATTCAAGCCCTTAACATTCTTTTTTGGTTTGATGCTGTTCCATTTGTAGTTTCTATAAAGTACTAAACTTGGCTGAACTGTTTTCACAAATACTGTTGGGGACAATAAAGAAAATCCCTACTGTAAAAGTAGTAGACCCACTTAAGTGTTATATAGAATATAGCATGATTGATATTCTATACAAATTTGAAATAGAAATAGAATGACAGAAAATATTGCTGAAATTGTTTCATATGAAAAATTTTTATATTAATTTAAGAATATAAAATTGGGTTTTTAATCAAGAACCATATAATTTCAAATCTCTCATGCCAAGTGAATTATAAATTGTTTTATTCTGTCACTAAATGGCACCAATAACTGTTATCCTTTGCTAGAATTACATGAAACATATTGTTGTATATACTAAAACTTTTGCAGATAATTCTGGTGACTATTTGATGTTATTTTAACGCTCACAGTTATGATCATATGCAGCCTTTCTATATTCTATATAGCAAAGTTTCTAATCACTCACCAAATCACAATAATCGAATAAAAACAAACCTCCAAAATGAATAACTTTGGAACAGAGTTTCAATACACTAAAACACTTTAAGCAAAGCCAATAGCCATGTGTAGTGCTGCATGCTTGTAATCCTAGCACGTGGGAGGCTGAGACAGGAGGATCACACAGGTTCAAAGCCAGCCTCAGCTACTTAGTGAGGCTCTTAGAAACTTAGTGAGACCCTGTTTCCAAATATAAAATAGTTCTGGGAGCCCAGAGGTAGAAAAGCCCCTGGCTTGCACCCCCAATACCACCATAAATAAATAAATAAATAAATAAATAAATAAATAAAGCCAAATAACTGCCATGTAACAAATTGCTGCTGATTTAGGAGAGAATGTTACAGAATATGGCTAATTCTGAATCAAAACATATAAAAGTATCTTTGAAGATGAGGAGAAAATGAAGAGGGGTAGAGGAAGGAGAAGAAAGAGAATGATTGGGGCAAGTAATAATAAAAGAAGAGAAAGAAAGTTAGGAAGAAAATGCCACAATGAATGTTGATTGCTGCATGCTCACAATCCACTCTACGTTTTTATTTATTACTTTGGGCAAATGAATATTGTGTTATTCAAGTTTAGCATTATTCAAAATCTTTAAGAACAGACAACTCACATAAAGTATAGTTTTCCTTTGAAAATGAGTGCACTCAGGTTCAAGACTTTGGATATTTCACCCATGCAAGGTTAGTTTCATAGTAGGTTTGAGGTTAGAATGAAGTTTAGGGGCCATCTACTTTATCTTGTAGTATAGGGAATCTTCTCTAAAATATATACCCAAAGCAATCAAAGTTATTTGGAGATCTGTATGTCAACTAAAGCCTCTGAATTTGCAAAGTATCTTTAAAATAATTTTGCACAGACATAATTAATTAATTAATTCTAGAATGAGAAAATAAAAACCCATGTTCATGGATAAAGAGCTAGCTTTAAAAATGAAACAATCCACATCTCTTCATACCCAATTTAGTACTAATCTCTATCAACTAAATAATTTCACTTCACACCTCTAAAACATTTAACAAATTTCTTTGAAATTTTAAGCCCAAATCCTTATTAAGTAGACAAATATTTTGGACAGTATATACAAACTCCATTTAAACTTTTTATCTCTGTTCCTGAGTTAGGTAATTATAATCACTGGGCCCTTGGCATTTAGATTAACATAAAAGACTTTTAAAGCTATACAATTACACAGTCCCAGTTCAATGCCTTCCTTCCTCAAAACAAAACAAAACAAACAAAGAATCAAAAAAAAAAAGCAAAAAAAGAAACAAGTCTAACAAGATAAATAAAGTTACTCTGTATCACTACATGGTCATTTCCTTATTAGAACCTATAACTTCTAAATGTTCTTCCACATTTAACATGGCTGAGACTTAGGAAGAGATCTAAGAAGTTACTTGCAAGCAAATGGCACTCAAGCTACAGATATAAGAGCTCATTTCTTTTTGCAGCTCATTCCCAACTACCAACATCGTTTTGATGAGCAGTGTTATAAAAATAAACTCTGGAGGCTGTTTGTGTATTAAAATATTCTTGAAATAAAGTCTTAAAGCTATAGAGAGAGTTTGCCTGTTTAAATATAAATGTGAGCCCCATTGAGCTGTATTTTAAGAGCCAAAGGAAAGGTTTGGCCATGACCACCAGTTTAAGCTCATTTACTGCTGTTTTCATTCTATGTGGGTTTTTTTTTTTTTAGCAAAAATAGACTTTGTTTGATTGTTTTCTTTTAAATTCCATTAACATTCACTTCTATATAAATGTCAGTGATTGGAGGAGGGAGAAAGAGAGGAGAAAAAGGAAGCTTGAAGAAGGAAGCAGACCAAATAATGTCCTGTTCATACATGAATGTATCACTATCAATTTCATTAGAATACACAGGGAGGAAGAGGGTAGATAATTGGGTAAGATGTGGAGGAAAACACACCAAGGAATGTTTGTGCTATATGAATGTATCACTTTGAATCTAACTACAATGTACAATTACATTGCACTAATAAAATTCTACAAAATAATTAAAAATGAAAATACAATCAAGCTGGGAGTGGTAACATATACCTGATACTTGGGAGGTTGAGATGGGAGGATCACAGGTTCAAGACCAGGCTCAGCAAGGTAGCAAGACTCTCAGTAACCTCACAAGACTCTGTTTCAAAATAAAAAATAAAAAGGGCTGGCTCCAAGGTACAATTTCCCTGGGTTCTAGCCCCAGTATCCCCCAAACAGAAAACAAAAAGAAAGCAAAAACCTAAATTAAACAAACAGCAGTAATATAAAAATAATTACATTGAAAAAAGAGAAAACACATGCAGACAGAAAACAGTGAACAATATCTTTATTTTTCATGTACTTTTATTGGTACAGGGTAGTTACACATCATAAGAGAGATTCAGATTGTCAAGGACATACGTACACAGAGCATTTGGTGAGCTTCTCCCTGGATCTTACTCCTCTCCCTTACCTACCACATACATAATATTGAGATTGGCATTAATAGTTTTGTATATGTACATAGCATCAGTTGAAGTACTTTGTTCATCAAGTATTTATTTTTAATTTAAAAAAAATTATATATATTTTTTGTGGTACTGTGGATGGAAAACTTAGGCACAGTCTACCTCCAGGCTATACCCCTACTCCTATTTTTTATTTTTTATTTTGAAACAAAGTCTCATTAAGTTGCAGAGGGCTAAGTAGCTGAAGCTGGCCATGAACCCTGATCTTCATGTCTCAGCTTCCCAAATGCTGGGATTACAAGCATGCACCACCACACCTGGCTCTTCATCAAGTATTTAAATAATAAAACTTACAATATTTTTTTGGTGAGTTGTAGTCATACATTCTAATGGAATACAAGATGGTAGAGACATATCACTTTTTTTTTTCATGGTGAATTTATTTTTTTTTATTTTTAATTTTTTATTGGTGCACTGTATTCATACACCATAGTGGGATACAAAATACCTTTTGTAGACATACATGCACACATCGCCCAGTCAGCCCCCACCCGATCCCCACCCCATTCCCTCTCCATCCCTCCTACACTGTTTCAATTATTGTAGCTTTATATGGTTTGAAATCAGAAAATATATATCTTCTAACTTTGTTCTTTTTCGAGATCGTTTTGGGTATCTAGAGATCATATTCCATATTAGGATAGATTTTTTTCTGAAAAATAAATAAATAAATAAATATATTATAGTTTCACCTAAAAAAAAGAAAAAAATATATTCTCTGGTAAGAAAGAAAGCAAAAAGAAATATTGAAATGTTATCTTTACGTTATCAAAAGCTTGGTATCAGACAAATGAAACTGTTATGTGAGATTATAATTTTTAATTTTGGATAAATTGCTCTAATACTAGATGTCAACCACTAAGACATATCACCTTTAAAATGAAGGAAAACTTCATTTTAAAAGTGATATTGGTTGCCCAGCGGAGTGGCTCTGAATAACATGTTATACATTTATACTGTTAAACATTTTAAAAGTACACATTACTTTTAAAATGAAGGAAAACTATGAGAATTGGTTGCCCAGAAGAGCTACTCTGAATAACATGCTAAAGGAAATTCTCCAGGTTGCAAGAAAATTATGCCAGAGGAAAATGTGTTATTTCAGCATTGAAGTAAGAGCAAAAGAAATGATAAATATATGGAGGAATAAAAATTATATTATTTTTTCTCTTAAGTTTCAAAGATTATATATGACTATAAAAAGTAAAATGTATAATATTATGTGTATAAAAAGGATTTCTAATATATGTATGGGAAATACAAAAAAATTAATATGAACCTAGTCTGAGACCATCATTTTCAAATCTCTGATCACAGAAGCAGATGGACTCAGGGTATATACACCAGAAATTCTTTCTTAGACTGTCTAATCCTAGTGTCCTATACAATTTTTAGGCTAAATAAGAAAAGGTAGACAAGGAGAAAAGGATAAGGATTATATATATATATATATATATATATATATATATATATATATATTCCATTGAAGTCTTAAAATAACAAAGAAAAATATGAAAAAGGATGAATAAGAGTAAGAGAAAGGCAAATATGATGGCACATGACTAAAATCCCAGTAATTGGAAGGTTTAAACAGGAGAAAAGCAGATATGAGGCCAGCTTCAGTGACCTATCAAGACCCTGTTTCAAAATAAAAAAAAATAATTTTAAAAAGAAGCTTGGAATGTAGCTCAGTGGTAGAACACTTGCCTAGCATGTGTAAAGCACTTAAAATAGAAATAAAATAAATCTGGGGATAGCTCAAAGGTGGAACATCCCTAACACACACACTCCTCAGTAACACACACACACACACACACACACACACACACACATACACACACACACAAAAAAAAAAAAGACCAGAAAAGGAAAAGAAAAAAATGAGAAAAACAAAAAGAGAGGATCAGAGGATCAGAAAATAAAAACAAGGCAGGGAGAAAGAAAATGGCAATATGGCCTTGACTATCCATATTAATAACCATTTATTAAGGGGTCCTGTTTGCTAGGTACCAGACATTATATTTGCAACAGGTCCTGTTTGTATAACCATGTATCTGCTTGCATGAATGTGTATATCTCAGCTCTTCCATGTGGACAATTGCTGGCTATTGACCCAAGCTCTTTTAAATAACCAACCTAACAGGAATTAATCTGTGAGTAATTTAAAGCAGTTATTATACATTATTAAAGTAAGCAATAAGATGGCATAAACAATGGCATAAATCAACACAATTCCAAAAGACTTAAGCCTAAAGAAAGTTCATGGAGCAAGCCTAAGATAGATCGCTTAAAGGAAATGTCTTTCTTTATGAAACAGTGAGCATCAGACTCTGGATTCGGAAGGCATTCCTTTAGTTTATAACACTGGAACTTGAGACATATGGCTTTAGTAACAAAATATTTTATGTCTAGATAATTTTATTTTAAATTTATATCCTCCATGCAAAATGATTAACTTTCAAGTATCAAAATAAACAATAGCATGTGTTATGCTTGATTTTCTGTGTAAATTATGGTCTACATAAATGTTCTCTGATGGTTAAAATAGTCGTGCAACACCCAGGGAGAATGGTCATCCAATAATAGAGAGTTTATTCCTTTGTTTTTGCTAGTTGTGAAATATATTAGACAACCCCCCCACCCCTGCACACATTCCAAATGCAGAAGTTCGCTGTGTTCAAAGTTACCTAGACCAGGGCTGTCTGGCATGAAGGTCATTAGTCTCACTCACCACATTTTAAATACCCAATAGCCATGGTTCTCAGTCAATATTCTCACTGCTATACTCCAACACGAATGATCATACAGTTTAGAGGAAGAAAAATTTATTTACTCAGTTTTTATAGATTTGGGGGTTCAGTCTTTGTGAGGCCAAGGTCTGAAACTTAGGGCATGGCAGTGGGAAGCAGATAGAGGGAAAGTGCAAAGCTCTAGCCTCATACTGTGGAGGCCAGAAGCAGAGAGAGAACAAGGGGAGGAGAAAGGATAGCTAATCCCCAGACCATATTTCAGGAATCTCTCCTCAACAAAGTTCCTCTTCCAACACTGTTATCTGTTTCCATGAAGGCTAAGGGAACATTCTAAATCCAAACCTTTATACCATGAGGATCTAGCAGCTATTTTGTTAGTGAGTTCAGGGCTAAAGAACATTCCCATAATATATTGATCTAAACAAATAAGGTTTCTTCATAAAGGTGAAATCTTTTTTAAAGATACATTATTTGAGCCAGGCGTGGTGGGCATGCTTGTAATCCCCGTGCTTGGGAGGCAGAGACAGGAGGATTGTGCAAGTTCGAAGTCAGCCACGTCGGCTTAAGAGACCCTTTTCCCAAATAAAAAGTATAAAATAGGTCTGGTAGTGTAGTCCGGAGGTAGAAGGGCTTCCAGGAACCCAGTACCACCATATATATATATATATATATATATATATATATATATATATATATATATATATATATATATATACCTTGAAAGGAGAACAAGAAAGCAATCCCTTCATCCTCTCTTACATTTGAAATATATGAAACTCAAGAGACACACTGGCTTTCTCAAGTCACAACACAAATTAATGACAGGATCAAGATGAAAGTCCACTTCACTTTCATTGTGCTCTGCCCCAGCCCTTTCACAGGGCCCTTAATTTAATGCTGGGAATAAATAGTGTATTTGAGTTGCCAAAGAATTTTCTAACCACCATCATTTCCTAACTCCTATGAAAAGAAATTTTCTCAAGTCTCTAGCCAGTTTAATTTCTATTTCCACCTCTCCAGGCACCTATCACCACCACTACCACCAGCAGGGCACTTTTATCCTCTTCAAACTCAAGAACAAACTTCCCTTTAAGCTCCTTTCTAAAGTCCTATAAACTAAAATCTGATGCCCTTTCTCTGAAGTCTATGCACCCAGATTTTAGAAGAGGCTTATCCTCCCAAACTGAAGCCTCAAGTTGGGATCCTAAACCAGCCGGATCCTGGGAATCTTTGCATTTAGTACAGCCCTATTCAGAGCTGTTGGGTTTAACCCAAACTCTTTTGGGGTTTAACCCAAACCCAGGGGCAGTCGACATCTGAGCTACACCCCCTTCCCTGTTTTTTATTCTTTATTTTGAAACAGGGTCTCACTAAGTTGCAGAGGGCCTCACTAAGTAACTGAGGCTGTCTGCGAACCACAATCTTCCGGTCTCAGCCTCCCGAATGCTGGGATTACAAGCATGTGCCACCAAACCTGGCTATCCCAAACTCTTGAGCAAAGACTTACCCTGAATCACTAGCCCTTCAGTCCAGTGTTATTCACAAAGGGAATAACATTTCTTGGACACATTCCCAGGTGGGCAATTCTTATTCCAAGAAGAAAAGAAAAACATGAATTCCAGGCCTATGGAAACCATGCAGGCATTGTCCAACAGCTTCCTGGGTGTAGGAAATATCATCTAGGCATTGCAAGCACACATTATTAATCAGACCTGACTTGTCCCTCAAGTCATTCCATGAACTAAGACTAGCCTAGTCAAGAACACATATCATATAATGTGAACTACTGAAATACTGTGGATAGTCATTTAATTTTCTACTTCCAAGTAATATAGAGGGGTGTTTTCACAGAATTAATTATTACAGAAGTGTTGTTCAAATTAGAGCTTAATCACAAAGGAAAGGAGGTTTGAAAATGAGTTTCAGACACACACAAACCAGAAAGGCTCTGATGTTTATATTTTAGGAAAGACTAAAGATAGAATGCATTTTATAGTTGTCTAAATAGTCTTTTCTTGGCTAACAAAATTTTATTATTATTGTCACTCATTCTAAGCTTTTTAATGGTTATTTAGAATCAGCATATCTGAAGTCATTATAGTTAAAATAAAACATTCATACAAAGTCAAAGTCTTATCCTCCAGGAAAAAAGGATGCTGAGGGCCCAGCAATTAGTGGCAGGAGGAATCCTCTGCTGCCAAAAGAATTTACATAGAAAAATAGACAGTTAAACAGTGGGGTTATAAACACAGAAAACATCAGGCTCCTGGTTGTACCTCTACTTCATCAGAACAAGTACATACCTGTAAATATTTAGGGAAGGAGAGGGAAAACATTGGCCTGTCATATCTTATAAATAATTGTCTGAGCTAGAACCTGAGCCCCCATTCCCTGATATGTACAAAGTATTCCCATATTTTACCCCCATTTTTGGTAGCAGACTGAAGGAAGGAGGCATTTGCCTGTTTCTCAAATTTCTACCTGCTTTATCTTCTGTACAGTCTTAGAGATTTAATGCTTTTTATCTGTAGCAATAATACACAGTAATTGCAAGTTTATGAGAATATTATAATTTAATGAGACAATGCATACAAAATTTTTGATATGGAGAAGGACCTTACTTTCTGTGCTCTGAGTCCCCTTGTATACAAAGGGAATGTTGTGTTGGCCATTTTCATTGGCTTGTCTTTTTTGAGTATGAAGAAACAATCTCCAGTACACAGAAGGTCTAAAATTACTTTCAAATAGGTGCAGATGACAATTGACTAAGAAAGAAGTCTGTTCCTATCTCCTTTGTCTTTCTAACCTCACGGCCTTCAACTCCAAAACCTGGCCAACACTACTGGGCTCTCAGGGATTTCCAAAAGGATTTAAGTATTCTTTCCTGGATCACTGTCTCTATGCCAGAGTCCAATTTCTTCCTTTGATACACGAGACCAGCTTACCTGTGCCCTAGACCCCACCCAATTCTGATGGTCACTTGATCATCCACCTTCCCACTCCCACCCTTTTCTCTGTCAGTCCATTCTACAGTCCACACCAATTCTTTTGTGATTCTAATGAGACCCCAGGTTTTGCTCTGTCAAAGGTCAACTTATATAAGTCAACTCATTTGACATTCCAACATGTGAGTTCCACAGAATCAACCAACCTAGGATTTTATATTTATAAGTAGAGATATAAGGAGAAAGGTCTAAGGAACATAAGATTGGTGAGTAGTGTTGAAGTTCATGGTCCATTTCTGAGATCTCTGGTATGAAGTAGCAATTATATTTGATTTGAGGGGAGCCCCTTACTGGCTGCAAGTACTCTCAGCTAGTTAATGATTCTGTCATTGCTCTCCTCATCTGTGAAAAGGAAATAAAAGTACCAAGATTTTAGAGTTGTTGGGATAATTAACTGAGATACTAGATTTTAACTAAATTATAGAAATTACTGTCAGTATTATTACTACTTTTTTTAGCTTTCCGTCACTGGAACAAACTACTTAAGAGAATCAACATAGAAGGGGAAAAGATTTATTTTAGTTCATGGTCTCAGAGGTATCATTCCATGGTTATCCTGTTTTTTTCTTTTTCTTTTTTTTTTTTTTTTAGCCTATAGCAGCAAAATACATCATAGAGGAAGTACATGGCAGGAATCAAAAACAAAGGGAGGATAGTGTCCAGGAAACATAAATAAAGAAAGGATGGTGACCAGGAAGCAAAATGAGAAAAAGGTCCCAGTATATCCTCCAAATGTATAGCTCTGATGACCTCATTTCCTCTCCCTAAGCCTGTCTTCTTCAAAGTTTCACAACCTCTAAGTAGTACCATGGGCTGGGGACCAAGCTATTAATACAAGGGCCTTGAGAAGCATTTCATATCTAAATTATAGCACTATTTTTGTAGTTGCTACTCTGAAACGTTATGCTTATGACAGGGGTAGAAATATCAAAGAGAACAACTTAGGTACTTGTGCCAATTTTGCAGTAAACATGATCACTACAAAGAGGTTATTACCTTATAGTAATTCTACACTTTGCTGCACATTACAATCATCTGAGAGCTTTATAATAGTTGATGTGCACATTATAGCCAACACCAATTCTCAGAATTTCTGGAAGGAGAACCTAAGCATCAATAATTTTTAAAGGTGATTCTAATATGTAGTCAAGTATGAGAACTAAGAATAATGAACTGAGACCATTGGCCTCAAGTGGTCCCAATGCTCTGGGTTCCTACCAAAGCAAATGAAATGTAATTGACTAATATAAAAAAAATGAATGTATTGGTAGTTTGGTTTCCATTCTTTTGTGTAGATACCCAGAAGTGGTATTGCTGAATCATATAGCAGATTTGCTCCCATTCTTCTGAGGACCCACCACACTGTTTTCCAAAGTAGTTGCACTAATTTGCAATTTCACCAACAATGTAGTAGAGTTCCCAATTCTCCACATGCTTTCCAGCATCTGTTGTTGTGTTTTGAATGATTGCTATTATAATTGGAGTTAGGTGAAATTATAATTGGAGTCAGGTGAAATCTCAGGGTAGTTTTGATTTGCATTTCTCTAATTGCTAATTATGTTGATCATCTTTTCATACATTTATTGGTCATTTGTATTTCTTTTTTTGTGAAGTATCTATTTAGTTCACCTGCCCATTTTTTGATTGGGTTATTTGTTTTCTTAGTGCTGAGTTTGAGTTCTCTGTATATTCTAGCTATTAGTTATCTATTGGAAGAATAATTGGCAAAAAAATATCTCCCATTCTGTTGGATCTTAGTTGAGGTTCTTAATAGTTCCTTTGCTTTACAGAAGCTCTTCAGTTTAATGGAATCTCATATATTAATTCTCCTTTTAGTTTCTTGTGCTTTGGGGGTCTTGTTGAGAAAGATTTTATATGTGTCTATGTGTTGCAATATTGAACCTATACCCTCTTTAAGAAGCTTCAAGGTCTCAACCAGGCATGGTGGCACACGCTTGTAATCCCTGTGCTTGGGAGGCAGAGACAGGGGGATCCCACAGGTTTGAAGCACCCTGGCTTAAGAGACCCTGCTTCAAGCCGGGCATGGTGGGGAATGCTTGTAATCCCAGCATTCGGGAGGCTGAGACCTGGAAGATCGCAGTTCGTGGACAGCCTCAGCTACTTAGTGAGGCCCTCTGCAACTTAGTGAGACCCGGTTTCAAAATAAGGAATAAAAAATAGGGCAGGGGTGTAGCTCTGAGGTCAAATGCCTCTGGGTTCCATCCCCAGACCTACAAAAAAAAAAAAAAAGAGAGAGAGAGAGAGAGAGAGACCCTGCTTCAAAATAAAAATATAAAAAATAGGTGTCTGGGAGTGTAGCCTAGAGGTAGAAGGGTTTCCAGGAACTCTAGTACCACCAAAAAATAAAAAGAAGGAGAAGGTTCAAGGTCTTTGGTCTAATTTTCAAGTCTGATCCATGTTGAATTGACTCTTGTGCAGGGTGAAAAAGTGAGGTTATTTTCACTATTCTGCATATGTT